>NC_061516.1:15552500-15852500 GCF_022379125.1 Scophthalmus maximus | reverse complement strand
CCATCAGCTTATTCTGAGAAATCTGGCACAGCTCATCTTTTCATACTGCTGAAGTACAGTAGTTTTTGACAGAAGCCAGCATAGTTTTTTTTTTCTCAAAGATCAAAAGAAGGACAGATTTTAAAACCGTGACATGTCAGGCAGCAGTCTGTGCAGAATCAAAACAACGGAGGACCTGTAACAGGTGGACAGCACTCAGTGTTTAACCGCTGTAACTGCAGTTGCACTGTTTGCCCATAGGATGTCATTATATAGATGATTATCTTCTATTAGCATCTTTTGTTATTCACAATCTGTGTCAGGCAAGTTAATGAGCAAACTTGATTTCTGATTAAGTCCTTCATGAACACTTACATTTAATAAAACTAGTTTCCAGGAGGAAATGAAAGCCTTGCTACATTGGTAATTACTGTATTTCCAGGATATATATATAAGTGCATGGTCAAACATTGTTAAAAAAAAGTGAAAAGACATAGTGAATTATCAAAATAGTTGCCAGTTATTTTTTTATGTTGATTAGTAGTCAGTGATTTTAGCTCTACGCATTAATCAATACCATATTGTTTTAAATATTATATATTATTATATATTATATTATTATATATATTTTCCTCAGAATAGATCATCATCCACATTTCATATACTTGGATGTTTTTTATATTTACTCCTGCACAAACTGTACAGCTCTGGTTCTCTTGGTGACATGTTGCACACAATTTTAAATAGCATATTTCTATTTATGTTTATTTTGATAGCTTTCATTTTATTGTATAGCTTATACAATATTTATATTAAAAAATGGCTGATGACACCTGACAAAGTTTTGCTAAGCGTGGCGCAGGTGACCTCACATTTCTTAGAGAAATACTCTAGATACAGGCTGATGAAACCAAAACATATTGATAGAGGCGCTTTGCACAGATTCATCCAGTGCAGGATCCATTCCCACATCTACCATGAATGAAACGACTCCACCTGATGCGGTTGCACCACTGAGTTATTCACCCATTCACAATATTTTGACAGATGATACAGTGTGATTGGCCTTGTCTTGGTCCCCTTTTTTATTTGTGTCCGTCGGTTGGCTGATTCAGCATCACTATCGTGTGTCAAAATATCTGGTCTACCCCCTAAAAAGACCATTGGAGAGATAAACAGCGTTCTGCAGCCGTGGAGGATGGAGCATTTCTTGGAAAGGAAAATGGAGGAGCCCCATCAGCTGATGTAACATGTAAAATCATCCAGGCAATTAGTGGCAAGTTAGATCATGTCAAAACTAATATTATTCTTGAGGTCCTGCAAAGATATATCAAATCAAGTGAAAGTGTCGTGTGGATATCTCTGTGATTTTCCACACTCTGACTTTTCAGCCTCACTGCGGTTCACATTATTCCCTCACAGACTTTGTAGTGTCACATGTGGTCGAATCTCTTTTTCCTTCCTCTACCTGCTCCGCTCTTAGACATTTGTGTAAGAGCTTTGTGTAAAATTGACTATATGTAAAAGAGGGATTTGATGAAAAGGAGAAAAAAAACAACTTTATCCTCTGATATTGTTTTAGCAGACACCGTAACCTTTAAATACCTATAGCTGTTTTTAATCCAAATAAAATCAAGGCTAATGCTTCATTACCGGGTAGTTTTACATAATGATCCTCATGCTGCTGCTGCAAAAATTTTTATTAACGCAATTATGGGGCTCTTAGTGGACGGGGTCGGAGAGGTCTAATTACCCTGCGTCATGCTGGTAAATAGTTGGAGGTGTCTCTGAGCAGGTGGCCCTGGAGGTAAGAGGGAGACATGGGGCATACCGAGGCGGGCAATTACTGGATGAATTTCACTTTAATAAATGTTGAGCTACATTTGGAAATTCAGATAACAGAGCTTTCTGCCTAATGGGTGCTGCACTGAGGCCACTTGAGCAAGAAAATGATCTGAAAGAGGGTTTAATTAACACAGGCTACATGATCCAGGGAGCGCGTGACAGCACGTTAAAGCGAGGGGGAGAGCACACGGCGCAGGGATAATATCGAAATTAGTGAGGGGGAGGGGGAGGTGGGAAGGGAAGAGGGTTGAGGTGCCAACTTTTACTTCACCGGTTTAAAGTCTCGAATTCGCTCCTGGCTTCTGCACATTTCTGTACAGATGCAAGAGCGTCTGTGTCCAAAACATTATCATCATCATCATCTATTTTATGTGAGTCAGAGGAATATGCATATTTTTTATTTTTTTTTGTACTTCTGTAAGTTAATAAACAACAACTTGTAAAGTTGTGTCAGCTCGTTTTTTGAAAGGCCTTTTTTTTCGGTCTCCATCGAAGCAAGATCCCATTTTTGAATGGTGTTTTGAAACGAACAACACAAGACCTTTCACTGGATAAATCAGAGATGTGGACGGTGATTCAAAGGACCTGTGATAAGTCTCGAAGTCTTTGATTGAAACTGGGATGAAGTCCACATCATTTTCTACGTTCCCTGAACTGTGTGAAAATGCCGGTTGTTGTCTTGTTTCTTGGCTTGTTTATTTTCATTTAATTTGTTTCTCCCGAGTGTTTCCTATAGTTCCCATTAGGTTCTGTGCGTTTGACATGGGGACACAGGAATCCATCACAAACTTCCTTGACTCTTTTTTTTAACCTCCAGCTGAAATGACTGCAAACAGCCGAAGCAAATGCTGCAACCTGGTCGTCACAGGCTCTGAAATGAATCTTGTAGTTTGCAGCTTTCTGATGATGCACAACACTTTTAAGTGGTATACCTACTGTTGACCCTGCAGTCATTATAGACCATCTGCAACCCTGCTACCTCAGCCCACCCCCCCCCCCCCCCCCCCCCCCCCAAAAACTCAGCGGGGTTATACAGTAAAGTACTCTCAGCTATTTATAGCCGCTGGTTACTCAGATGAGATGGTGTTTGAAGGGAAACCTGGAAGAATGCATATGTACATGAGGTAGCTTACCCTGCAATGACATAATTACATGTTTGAAAAGTTACAATACACATAATTCAGTGTTGCACCTGCATTACGTGTCCCTGAAATGACTGTGTTTTGGCCTGTAGCTCCCGTCACTTTTTTTATGTTCAGTGTTTGTTGCACGAGTGCTGCAGTAAAGCTGCACCCTATAGGTCTGTGCTATGTGTATAGTGGACGCAGGGTTTTGTTTTTGTTTAAACAGTGTACATGTGCGTGGTTTTTGTGCATGTAAGGTCCTCATGGTTTTACACACCGCGGTCTCCCTCCACTCTCCAGTGGAGCTAAAAGCCCCGAAACAGAACGGTAATTGCCCAATTAGGGCCCTCGCTCTGTGGGCCGCAGAGCACTATGCGCCTCCACATGCTCACAGAGTCAGATAATTGAGCTGAAAGCAAATGAACGGATGGCAGACAAACAAGCTACTAGAAAATAATTACTTGGAGTGTTTCTTTTCAGTACCTGTACAGCGAATTTCATTATTGTCAATAGCCTCTAAAGCTGCTCGAAACGGTGGTATTTGTCATTTTCATAGAGACTTGATAATGACATTAATTTGTCTTAATGGGTTGGTTCTATTGTTAAAAATAGTAAAATGAGCAGAAATTGTCTTTCCTCAGCAGGTAGAGAGGACTTAACCACACTCCCGTCAGGCATGAGGAGATAATTTGGTGTGCTTGTCAAATTTCCAATAATTTGTTATATGGAACATGAGTAATGCTAATACCATTAATGTCCATTTTCCTCTAAATTCATTACTGCCCTTTTCCCTTTTATGTTTTTAATGCCTCTGCCATTTCTCTCTGTGCTTCAAGGGGTTATAGGACTGATTAAAAACATGCACATTTAGACTTTTGCCTCAAACACGCACGCACGCACGCACGCACACACGCACACACGCACACACACATTTAAGACATCTGTAAGATATGCCTGCCACTCTCCTAAACAACTCTTAAGGTCACAGTCAATTGTTTATTTACCAACAATATCTATTTGGAGTGACAAAATTGTAAATAATCTGTTAAATTCAGCTCTTTAGTTTCATATTCAACATTGCAATTGTCAACACAGGGTGAATTTTTTTCTGGATCGTTTGTTGTAATTCACCAGCGTAGATTTGTGTTAATGTGAGAGTAATACCACACACTCAAATAGATTTCACATGTAATATTCCTCCAACTACAACTGATTGCACCCAGAGGGTTTTCAGATACTTTCAATACAGGTTATTTCATTAATTCATCTTCAAGTTTCAAAATATGACATTATGGGTTTTCAAATAGACATGAAACAATACATCTTCAAATGTTCACAGATGTTCTTAACCTGCAGTGATGAAGTTTGAAATCTTTTTGAATCTTTTGAGTAATTCACCAAAGATTTTTATTATAATTATCAATGGAAAAATCAAACAACTCTTTTAAACAATTTCCCAAAAATGTATTCTGTTTTGTCCTGAACATGTGGTCAGAAAGATTAGATCGCTGAAAGTATCAAAAAGCAGGCCAAGAATTTACCATCAACAAATTAATGGATGTTTAAAATAATAAAGTCATATTGTAATAATTATTAAAAGGCTGCCACTCAATGCTTGTATTTGAATTACATTTTAAAATTATTAATTTTTATTATGGGTTAAACACACTGGCAGCAACGTCTGTTCCAGAGGATCCCCACAGAAAAGAGTATAGCTACATCAAACATTCAATTTAAAAAATGTGTGGATCTAAAATATGTGAAATTGCAAAGGAAATATGAGAACAGGTGAATGATACAGGAACTGCTGATTGAAAAGACAAATACAAATGTGAATAATATGATACAGTATCTCCTGTTGTATTTAAAAAATTTAAAAATAAATAGAAAAATAAAATGTGGAAATTCCAGATTTTCCTTTATCCCATAAAATATAAATGCTGCCAAGTAAAACAGCAAAGAGAAGTGTTAACAGGTTTTGAGGAGTGGGACTCTCCTACAGCTGCAGGAAGAACAGGCATCTGCCGGGAGGCGACAGTAAATCTGCCCCTGTCGATGGCTCCCTGCCTGCATCTGACCCTCCAGCATCACTGGGACAAAACAACACTAAATACACTGAACTTGGACACAAAATAAATGGTAGACGGCAAGATCAACCGTTCCCTCATCCTCGACATATCTCCGACAGCCAGCAAAGTGATGAAGGGAGGAGGAAGAACAGTACGACAACACTGTAAACACCTAATTAAAGATCATTATCCACATATACTTAATGCTGCTGTGTGCTTTCGACAAACTAAAAGGCAAAGTCACTTAAGTTAAAATGCAGAACTGCTCTAGATGACACCAGGGAAATGTTCTATTCTAGGTGCTATTTGAAAAAAACACAACACCAAAAGATAGAAATAAAAGTATTCACCATAGACTGTCAGCAAAAAAAATGTACATAGGAGGGACATTTTAATTTTAATGTGGCAACAAACCTTTTACAAAAAAAAAAAGATTAATGGAGAAAACAGTTTAAGATTAATTTCTCCAATAATATTTCATACTTTTATATCACCGGAAAAATATAAAATGTTTCTCTGAGTGTTATTCCCCAGTCAACCTGTAATAAATATATCTTATATAGCTAGAAAAATTATTTGAAAATTATAGGTAACAGCTCAGTGTGTTGGAAAATCTCCCTGCACTGGTGATGTTGACAGCCTGCAGAGGGCGCTGGTAAAAATGAAATGTTACTAATGGACATAATCCATAGTCCATAATGACTTCAGTAAGTGTGACGATGTGATGATTTATCATACAGTAAATAGTATATACATATTTTGACTTGTTTTGTATTTGAAAATGACGGATGAAACATTTTGGCAAAATAATTGTAATGGTGAAATGTTAAAATACTAAAGATTTTAACATATTACTGTAAAAAGAATTGACAAATATTGTTACAAACATATTATCCGTCTAAAAGTTGTTTTTTTTCTTGCAGGTTTTTTCCTTTTTTCCTTTTTTTTCTTGAAAGCCACAAACTTAAATTTGGCATACAGGACTTTACTATTTGTAGTAAATTTAAATTGATCTGATACACTATATCTCATTGTTCATTGTGCTAATTGAAAATACATTTAAAATTCTTTCACTTTCTCATATACTGTATATTCTGAAGTACGGATGATGATTGTCTGTGTGGTGATGAGAAACATCTACAGGTCAATCTCTTATGTGTATATACATCTGAATTAAACTGTCAGAAAATGACTGGAGGAACTTTTAATAACTGTTTTCTGTGGAAAATCAACAATTGATGAATAATAACAAACTGTCCTTTGTGAGTAGATATTTTCTAGTCATTCACACACATTCATTAGGGGCTTCAACAGTGGAGGAGTCGGGACCAGGAGCCCTCTGGTCACTGGACTCCGGCTCTAAACTTTGTACAAATACTAAAAGCTGTTTCGTCTTTGGTCAAATTTAATGAACCTTGAACACGACTCAGTGAATTTCGGTGTTTATGTCCACAGTCCTTAATTCAACCTGCAAAATCAGCCAGTGTGTCTCTGGGCTCCATGTGGGTGTGGTTTGTGGGCGTGATTTAATACAATTTGGTTTGGATTTTCTTGCAGTTGTGAAGTGACACTTTTAAATGTGGAGACCCCCCATCTCCCCTCACACCAAATGACAAATAACGTGTCTTGAACAATGTTTACATGCTTGGTGTATGTATGTTTTGCATGTGCAATGCTGTTGGGGCGGGGGGATTCACATGCAAAAACTTAGAACTACGTTAATTCACCTGGTATAAAGACAGCTCTATCACCAGGGCCTCTTCTATTTCACCTGGAGCTGTGGATCATTTTCATAACAACATCACAACATCCCAACAAAGACTGGTCTCCTGACTGAAGCCGTAATAAAATATTTGTTGAAATTACTTTATATTTCACATAATATACTGATCTGATTTTGACCAGATGTTCAGATGTGTTTCTGAGACATCTTGCTGAGCTGAACATCAGTTCTTCATCATGATTTCTTTTGGACTGCCGGACTTAGGTGTTTAGAATATTATGAATATGAGTGATGGTGGACAAAAGCAATGACCTCAAAAATAATTTCAAACTTTAATTCACGTGTGACTGATATCTGACAAAGAAACGGTTTTCCAACTTCTTAGAAGTTATTATCTTCTATATATTAATTCAAGTTCAGTTACATGATGTATTTATTAATCTATGAATATGACGATGACATTCACATATTTCCATTTGTTATTTTCCGTCATGCTTCTGAAGTAGTTAAGTGCGTAATCAAGATCACTGTATCTGAATCACATCATTTTTCTTCACAATAACTGCATTGGGTTGCTTGCCGCTGTCAGTGTTGATATTTCTTTGTGTCCATACAGCAACACTGAGGTAAAATGTGTTAATATTCAACTAAGTGATACTTTGGTGTGTATTTAGGTTTGCATGAGTCTTTCAGGAGGGTGGAAAATGTCCTAAAGTGCCAGAGGATTGTTGTTTAACACGATGACTGAGCTGATGATTCATTTGCGAGGCCCGACTCCGGTTTGGAGCTTTTTATGTAACACTCTGTTGAATAGTGCTTTTTAAATAGGGGCACTCATTTTCCACGAGGCCACTGTGTGACATTGATGTGTCATGGGTTTTTCCTCAGGATGTTACAATGCAAACAGGTAAAAACAGAGGACAACCTCGGTGACTGGGGATTCAAAAGAAATACTACGATAAATTGGATGCGTGTTTTTTGCCCTGTTTTACTTTTGAGGTGAATACTCTGTGAATTTGATAAAACAGGAAAGTGCTGAACTGGTTTGTAATGCATAAAACTGCTCAAATACTGTCAAATTATCAGGTGCTCTTCAGGATGTGCAACTGGAACTCAAATACAAAAACTTATTCTTGAATGATTTCTTTTTTTAGGTCCTTCTTCCAAAGAAGCATGTGGCAAATACAAAGTGAGTCCTTCTGTCTGAGTTACCAAGTGATGGGGATTTATGAACAAAATCATCATTAGCTGAGCTTAATCATGTCCTGATGATATCTTCATAGTAAAATCACTGATTTGAAGTCAATGATTCTGAGCAGACCGTTGTAAAAAAAAAAAAAGTGGTAAGTTAAGTTTAATTGAGAGTCAACAACAAGAGGGACGGGGAAATGTCATAGTAAAATAATACCTGGCCGGTGCCTTGATCTCTGTAGATTTGCACATATGAAGAGTCTAGTATCTTAATCTGTATTTGTGATTTTGTAGATATTTGCTATTATGTAATATTTGCAGCATCAACAAAATGTCCTTATTATAATTGTTGTTATTAGTATTTCAAACACATGTCATGCTGGTACAGCTCATTTTATATTTACAAATGAATGAGATTTCACTATGGGCCGGTTTGCATTCATTGTAAGTATTCAGGATTCTTTTTTTGTACATCTCTTTACTCTAATAATTAGAAATAATTTAAATCTTTGGCTAAAATTTGGTATAGAAAATCTGATACTAGAGTAAGTAGCAGTTCAGGCTAAAACAGTATATCACCCTTGTGTATAAATGGCAATAGAGAGCCCCTAAACAACATTAACCAAGTATTTAAATTAAATTTGAAGGATATGCCCAGTGTCTCATTTGAATAATTCATTGATGGTGTATCTCCACCTGCTTCTGCCTCTGTGACAGTGTCTGAATTTGTGTGACGGAGGGGCTGAATGGTGATGTGTGACACACTCCTGATGAAAAATAACAGCGGCCCTCAGATCTGCACAACAGCTGATTAAGAATCCCTGACTTTTATTGGTGCCGAATAAAAGGACGCGATGAAAGAGTCAAAGGCTGGGGGAGAGAAAGAGGGATTCAGAGGGAGGGGCGGAGGAGTGCAAAACAAGGCCCCATCCATCACATGAGTTGAGAAGAGACATTCCACTGCCCTTAGCAAGAGGATACATTCACTCAAAGTCACAATAGAGGGGGAATCTGGGAGAAGCTGGGAGGGGCACCCATCAATACACAACCTCACCCTTGGGCTCTCCGTGCGCACAAACTCAATGCCCCTTCCAGTCCAATTCAATTCCCTCTATAGGCATGACAAATGTACATTTTGCTGCCGATGAATGCGTTCATACGCAAAACAACAAAACAGACGAAAAACAAAATCACGGCATGGATGCTGATAGTTTAAATTTTTTAACTCCCCTTCTCTCCCTCCCTCCCTCTCTCTATCTCCCCCTGTCCGCCTCTCTGCCCCTCTCATTAATCGGAGAGTTGGAGAAATTTGAGCTGGGGTTTGTCGGATATCTCTGTCTGGCCGAGTTAGTGGGGATTTTAGGGTGGAGGGAGCAGGTGATGGCTTTCTGGAGAGCACTCATTTACACTCCTCCCTTTCTCTCGCTGAGCAGCGTGAAGAGGTGGGAGAGATGAGGGGCCGCCTCCCCTCACTCCTGTGAGCTGCACCTGCCAGGGGTGAGGGGATCAATGGTGAACTCTGACCTTGTACCTTCCACAATGCCCAATTATTGCCCATACCATGTAATATCATTCCTAAAAAATGGACCCAAATAAAGGACAGTTTTCATAACTGCAGAGCACGAGAACGTGTCAAACTTTATCTACACTGTTTTCTCCATTAGACAAGATAAACATGGATTTGAATATTTCTCTTCTGTTTCTGCATCAGAACACACTTTCACTTTACTTTGCAGTTTCCCTCCCACCGGCATCTGAGTAGGATTGTACCTGTACCATTCACAACGCCCCATATGGTAATGTGAAGGCTACAGTATAGCATATACAGTGTTAACTCATTATTTAAAAAGCATATTCATATGCATTAAAATTCCATAACTGCAGAAACACTTTGCTCAAGTGGGGAGCAAGAAGGATGTACAATCTGCACTTGAATCTGCTCAGATTGACAAGATAATCATGAATCTACATTAAATATTTTCTGCACATTAAATATGCCGAGGCCACAACTCGTTTTTACACTTCACTTCTTACACTTCTAACCCTAACAACAACTAAACATAATATGTTAAGTGATGAGCTTTAAGAAGTGCAAAGCCAGACTGGTTGTTTCCCCATGTTTCCTGTCTTTATAAAAAGTTAAACTGCAGAATGAAATTTAAAAGAAACTTACTAACCTGACATTTCCAGACCAAGCAGCATGAGAAAGCTTAACAACATCCTACACTGCTCTTGGACAGGAGCAACATTCATGTAGATGCTAACATGTAGCATTTTCCATCATAAATTGTGAACTGCTGTAGTTCTTTTTCTTGACTGCATCACTGCATGTTAGTGCCCAAGTTTTCCCAGAAAGGAGGCCCCTTACTTTTCGGTGTCATGCGTGCAGACCGACGGTCATAGCATGTTGCTGGCGGCTCATTTTGTGAGTGAACTGGGTACAAATGGGTATTATTCAGAGCGCTGAGGTCCATTTGGGGGTTTGTCAGGACTGAGAGTGGTGTGAAAGTTGGTGTCAGTGAAGCCCTGGCCTAGGCCAGCTGAAAGCCAGTGTGTTCGTTTCTATGGTAATGGAGAAATAGTGACTACCTCCCAGCAGCGTCCCGCCGCGTGTCGCCTCCTCAATAGAGTGCATCTGCAGAAGACTGGGGAACCCCGTGAGATGGGCAGTGACCCGTCATCATGCGACCCTCACATATATGGTCATACGTAGACACTGAATTAGCTTCTTTTCACAACGCTTACGTCATAACTCAAGAGAAAAAAGTTGAGGCCGAGCCATATATACCCTGATTTCTCAAAAGCAGAGTGTGAGATGGAGTAAAAAGCCGCCGCAGAGGTCATTAGGATGAGTGGGGGGAGAGGTAACAAACAAAAGCTGACTCCAAATCACAATGCCTGCAATAGAAATCTGAGAAGAAAAGGGGATATTGGGTTATGAAAATCATACAAGGGGTCTGGTCCTACTCATGCAAATGTCCCTAAATGTCTCCTTCATTGGCCCAGAGTGTCGCTCTCACCCAGGAAACACACAGTCAAACCTTGAAGAGAGAGAGAGAAAAAAAATGAGCCTCCCAGAAATGATTCTTTCAGTTATTTTCGTTTTCTTTTTCCATCTCGTATCTTCAGATCTTGTCAAGTGGCTGAAATGCAGACAGAATGTTGCAACATAAGTTTGGTGTTAAAATGTTGAAAAGCTGAGAGGTTTTGTGCCGACGGCCAAAGGTTTGTATCCTAAAAAAGAAATGAAAACAATCCCGGAACAATGGTGACTCCTGAAAAGAGGCTAATGTGAGATGAATGGAGAGGAAATGGGCCAAACCGCAGGAGGTCATTAATGAGAAAACCATAAACTTTAAGGAATCACAGTGGCTTCAGTCCCTGCTTTCTTTAGGAGTTATTCCTGAGGCTCATCCTCACCCCGTTGTTTAGAGAGACAC
Organism: Scophthalmus maximus; assembly: GCF_022379125.1. NCBI lineage: Eukaryota > Metazoa > Chordata > Actinopteri > Pleuronectiformes > Scophthalmidae > Scophthalmus > Scophthalmus maximus. The sequence continues at coordinate 15,841,129 of NC_061516.1, read as the reverse complement.
ACGGAGAATGAGCGGTTTTAATGAACTGCTGAGCTGAAAACACGAGTAATAGTTGCATAAGGAGTTTTTGTAGTGTTGTATCTCTGCCCTCCATCCTGCTCTAACTCTCTGACCTCCCTCCTCCCTTACCCTTACCCCCCTCTGTGGTTTCCCATGGGCCTCCAATTGATTCAATTAAGTGAACACACAAATGCCATATGCTTTAAGATGTCTTTTTCTCGACTGAGCACAAAACAACAGGGCAGCTGCATCAAGGGAATATCATTGTCGCAGCTACTTTTGCAAAGTGTTTGAGATGAAAACTTAAAATAGTAGGAAACCCAATGATTTTCCCTTCCTTCCTTCCTTTCAAAGTGTTGAGGAGAGCCCACTGTTAACATCACTGTTTTGAAAATGAAAAATCAGGGAGAAAGATTGAATATGGGGAGGGAAAGAAGGGAGGACCAGAGACGTAAAGCGGTGGAAAGGAGGGAGGAGCAGCGAGTCGCCATCAGAAGTTGTTCCCTGCAGTATTTCTTCTTTGTTTTCTCTACAATAAACTCTCCTGCATGTCGGCCAACAGCAACGCATTCGGCGGAGAGAAGTGAGGCAAACAGAACATCGCAAAAGACGCTTTGCATTCTTTCGCTTTTGTACTTGTGGGACTGTTCATGAAAAGAGCAACAGACACAAACTGGGGAACAATGGGGGCAGTGTGGACCGAGGCAATATCACTGACATCCCCAGCACTTTGAACAACTTGTCAGCGCAGACACTGAAGCGACTGCATTCTGTCACATTTGTGTACAAACCCCTTGAAAGGGCTTGCTGACCTGCCCATATCCCTTTATTGGGGTTCAAACGGCAAGAGGCATTCTTTGTGTCCGGGAGAGTTCATTAAATTCATTGGTTTGACCTGTTATTTCTAGGCCAAAAGTCTGCTGATTTGGAAAAAATGTGAGTCAGCCATACGTAATAGCCTACTGACCTCCGCAGGGTAACAAACCCTTTTGAAGAGCATTTCAAAGCTTTTATATGAATAGGGTCAAAGGGGAAGTTTGAGACATATCTAAAGCAGAACCAATGGATTTACATCAAAAGGGAATTTGAAATCATCCAAAGATATTTAGACCTCTAAAGGCTCTGTGGAGTTTTTCTGACAATATTTTGAGCCCTAATCCAATTTCTAACTATTTTTCACTCGTGACGAAAGAGTGAGGATGAACGAGACAGTCGCGTGGAACAACACACTTGTTATTGAGTGTTATTAAATGTTTATGTACGTCGGAATGGAGGCTGTTGGATGGCAAACAGTGTTGGTTTGCACAATTTGTCTCATTCTGAAGTCATGACAGTTCAGAGGAAAATTAACGTGGGCATTTTAGTTCCCATAACAGCATCACATTTAGATGTAAATGGGCTCATTGGAGGGGCCAGACCAGATCAGGTTTGCATCTATTTCCCATTTATTCTTGTCAGACACGGGGCCCGGGGCCCACATCAGGCTTTTCTACTGCTGAAGTGCAATTGGAAACAATTTTAGAATGTTTCAGCAGAAGTCTGTAAAATGCATCACAGCTACTTAGAATGGGTTTGTTAATATTACCAGAGCAATGATTTTTAGGGTTAAGTGTATTCAAATTCATAAGCACAAATCAAAGAAATAAGCGGGTTATTTAGAAGGTAAAAATGTGCCGACAACAAGGCAAAGAGATGTTTTTCCTTAGGTTCAGAAATAGTTGACAATCACAGTGCTTTTCAAGTGCTCATTGAAAACATTTATGTTTTCACAGTATTGCTGCATCAAAATATGTTCAAAATTTAAAAATACAATATAAATAAATTCTCAGTCATATTACTGTCTTAGTTTCTTCAATTACTTTTGCACCCGGCCATAGGTTGTCCTCAAATGTTTTCAGGGAGTAGACTTGGTTTAGCTCAGGCCTCCTGCTTGCCCCTGAAATGAAAACAGACAGTCACACAACCGTAGATGCTAATCCAAAGATGGTTTCTCGCAGATGACACAAAATGCATTTCATCTACACTTTTATGGATATAATTCATGAGAAAAGTAATGTATAAGATTAGAGATGAATAAAGATTGAAATTCGAAACTCTTGGGGGGCGCTAGCCCAAAAAAAGGAGGAGCAGAAGATTTCTTAAGCTTCAAACTTGCTGCTCATTTTGGCCAACTACACGCAGAATGCTGCGAACAGGTAATATGTATTTGGTAAAGACCAATGGTTTACGGTTTGATCAAAGAAGAACTACAACTCAAAGTGGTTTTGGAGTCACAGCCAGCACTGAACAAGCTCAGCAGTTTACTATAGTTGAAAGCCACAGTCTTCCCTCTCAGTCCACAACGTGGCTCTTTTCCAACATCTGGTTCTCACTGATTATTACTGATTCATTGGCTACGCTCGGCCGTTGCAGTTTTCAGACCGCACAGCCTCACTGTGACTGTCAGTACTGAGACTTTCAGCGTAGCCAGCTGTGTGGGGACAGACATAGCTGCCAGGACGCACCTAGCAACAGCACTTGACCTGGACTCGACCACACGAGAGAGGCTCCACGCGGCAGTCGGAGGCAGGACAATCACCAGCCAGGTTCACCAGGTTTAACCATCAGGGGAGAAAACCAGAGGAAGAAGTCAAATTATTTTCAGGAGGGAAAGACAAACCTTTAGGCATTTCAGTTACACCAGTTTGTTTTTTTTATTTTCTTGTTAGACATCTCACCATTTTAGCAAAAGTAGTACCAGATGTGATTTCTTAATGTAATATGTGTTCATTTTGTCTGTGTGTCTTGTGTGTTTTCTCACTTATTGTGAGTTTTATTCAATTTTATTGAACACATTTCTATTTGCATGACAACTGATCATTCATGTCAGGTAGTTTTCTTACTTTAATTTCAAACACTAAATTTACGTCCAATAATTCGTAGGAGTGAACTGTATCTATATCTATCAGAATTTTTCAACACCACTGATTGCAGGAGTGATATCTAATCACTCACACATACAGTTAGTGATCCTTGCACGCTGCTTTACTTTGACTCATTCGCTCTACTTTACCTCCATCATGGATATTGCTCTGATCTGAAATTTTTTAAGATGTGTCAGTCCCGTTGCTTTTCAGGGGACATGTTTTTAAGTTGAGGTTTGTGTGCCGAGTGTGTATCAATCAAATTGAACATCCCCAGCACAAATAACCCTACAAATAAAATTTACTGAAGCCATACACACACACACACACACAGACACACAGACACACACACACACACACACACACACACACACACACACACAGACACACAGACACACAGACACACAGACAGACACACAGACACACACACACAGACACACAGACACACAGACACACAGACACACACACACACACACACAGACACACACACACACACACACACACACACACACACACACACACACACACACACACACACACACACACACACACACACACACACACACACACACCAAAAACCAGAGGCAGCCAATAGCAACAGAGCCTTACATGCCTAGTGTTTGACATCAAATCTTATTCTTGCATCTGTAGATATAGTCGTCCAATGTCAAACTGGTTAGGACAGCGCTCGGGTGTATTATTGGGTGACTCTGCTTTTTATTCCTGCCTATTGAAGGATAATAGAGATTCAGAAAGCACATGGACAAAAAGATTACTGGCAAAGAAACAGAGAGTTATAGTTCATTTGAAAGTTCTTACCGGAAACTGTTCACACTTCCTCGGACGTGGAGGACTCGGAGGAGAGTCAGGGCCTCAGTCGTGTTGTCTGAAATTTAAAAAACAGAAGGTCCGTCATATTATCGCAGCATCCTGTGACCTGAATCAACGGTGATGAGTTTACTTTGTCCACCACAGATTCGACAACCGCCTACACATCTATTTTCACCACTTTCCTTTGCTGACGTTAACATTGTAGATTATTTGTTTCCTGGTCTCAGATTCATCATGACTGTTCCTGAACATGGACTGAAATAAACAAATGGAGTCAAAGGAAAATGAATCTCAGTAAAAATCTCTTAGTCTTTCACACTTGTGACCTCCTCTTTTGTGGCAGCTGCATTATTATTCAGATGTGGCAACTATCGCAGAAATAAAGTTCTTATCTCACCTCTGATTTTTAGCTTTTAAATAGATTTAGAAATCAAGAGTCAGAAATCAAGCGTCATCTCCATGTACAAAGTTGCTGTGTAACCAGTTTTTTTAAAATTGTATAGCTGAATACACGTTGTACTTTTTATGTATTTTTTTTCTGAAAACGTTTTTTGTTGCAAACGCCAGAAAATGACAAACCCAAACTCTTTCTGTTCTTTAACTCTTGAAAAACAACGTTTTGATCCTGGTCTCTTCTGAATGAAAACTCTTTGGAGTGAGCTTTAAAATAAAAATCAGAACTAATCTCAGGAACAGTGAAATGAAATTTACAGCAGCACACAGCCAAGGTTTCTCACATTCACTTTTTTTTTGTATTTTTATGTTTTGTATGAACTCCTGATACAATAAGTACTAGTAGTGTGACAGCAGTGAAAATGGTATTTTGCTTATATAGTTTGTCAAGGTAAAGTACAATTTAAATATGATAATATACCTCAGGCCTGTGTCGGCCCGCTGAGTGTTGGGCGTAACAATTTAACACAGAAGAGGGGAAATGGGATAGAAAAGCTTCATTAATTCTTTGAGTCAATTGAAACCACATTTTCGAACACAATAATATTTCATCTGAAAAAACGTTTCTGTACGTGTTGAGGACGGTTGGATTGATTTTGGACTCACTGGATGCCGTGTATCTTGTAACTTGAGGTTGAATAAAAAATGGCATTTTAATCGGATTAATTGTGAGGCCGTGTTGAGTTAAGCACTACTTTTCTATAATTATCATCTTGAAATGATCACTTGCACTTAATATCTCTTCATCCCAAAATGATCAGCGAAACGCCTCCAAGTTCTAGATGATATCAGTCACTGTTCAGCATGATAACATCTAGAGAGCTGAGATATTGGTGGTTTAATTCATTATGTCGACAAAAAAATCAAGGCTTAGCATATATCTCCTCTCCTTCGCCCAAGCCCACATTCACCTGTGGCGCCTTATATCTGTCATGTTATGGTGCCTCAACTGACTGCGTCTCTTTGTCAGCCTGCTTCTCTCTTAAGGATTCATTAGTCCCCATAGACTCCATGAAGTCCCAAACATATTGCACCATTCAGCTGGTACTTATGTGTCATCTGTTATCTATTGGACTGGTGTTTCTGGTGAGCATATGAATGATAATCAGGCCTTTGTGTGTCCATAGAGGTGCAGCAGGATCTGCAGTCTGTGATGTTGCCTCAGGGGGAGATTAGGAGGGGCAGCCGGCCCTCTGTGTCACGTCGACAGTCACAGCGCCCATCCGCGGCTGGGCCAAACCCCACTGGGACCTTAAATCCTGTTACACTGTCAGCTAAAACCATCATTTGTATTAGAGATGTGTGGGTGTTTAAGTGTGTGTACATATTAAGTGAGGGGGGATAGTGTCTTAAACTATGAATTATTCATACCAAAAAGAAAAGGAGATATTGACTACATCTCCATAAACAGACTGCTCTCTTTATGTCATCAGGCACGAGATCTTTGGATATAATTGCATAAAAGCCCCTGAAAATATGCTTCTGCAGCAGCACAGCAGGCACTGGTCAGTGTTATCATCGGGGATGAATGTGAGTGATGGCAATTGTTCCACCTTAATATCTTATAAATAATTTACTATTTCAGGGGGCACTGCTTTGCCCCCTATCAAACATAAGGAGCTTTTTGCAACAGTCACAGCTGCTTGTCAGTTACAGAACACATGGAGCCGAGCTGGTTCGAGAGGGAAAAAAACACAGATATGGACGTGATGATTCATGAAGCTATAAGTGGCCATAGATGTATATTTTTTTTTAGCTTTGGAAGTAGTGGGGGGGGGGGGGGGGGGGGGGTGTAATAGCGTTGTTATAATGTGAGTGGACTATTTCCCTTGATTATTTATCTCAGTAACAAGTGATTATGGAGGATGGGATGCTTTGCACTTCTGGCCCGCGCCTCCAGAGGGAGGTCAAAACTATTTGTCAGTCTCCAGTTGGGAATTGCAAATTAGGATGAGCCTCCCTGCGGGACGACCCATGGAACCTCTATTCCTATCCACGGGGTGACTGCTGTACATCATTGGAAAAATTAGGGGCCTTTGATAACATCTTAACGCCGAGCAATACATCAAGCTGCTGCTGCTGCTGCTGCAGCCGCACGCCAGGCGACCTGCCGCCGCGGAGCAGAGGGCTGCGTCTGAGGCACAAGTCCTTCTCAAGGCCCGCAGCGCAGGAGGGAAAGAGAAGTACACGGGCATTACGCCAATTCCGCGCGATGATAACATGTCAGCGACTGATTACCTAATCAAGTGTCCGCATTAACAGCGATAGATTCGTGCTTACTGCTTTCAGAGATCGCAGCAAGATTTGTCGGACTGCGCAGTTAATGGCTCATTTTCTGGCGGGCGCATGACAGGAGAGAGTAATACCAAACAAATGCAAACGGCTCTGGCACACAGAACGGGGTTTTGTTGGGAATAACTAGATGTCGTTAGAGGGTTTAACTGCTCCTAATTTGTGCCTGCTTTGACGGCGGGGCCATAATTACAGGTCCGGCCCTTCATGGGAGATTAGTGGTGTGAACGCATGAGCACATTAGGCCTCGTTTCACGAGCAGGAAAACAGATTGTGTCGCTCCGTGACGCGGGACTGGTGTTTGTGGAGCCGACAGTTTACGGTAAAACAACTGGGGACGTTTCTGTCAGTGATCAGACAGACCCGCTCGCATAGTAGAAGGATAAAATAAAGATTCGTGAGAGCTTACATGTATTCGACTAAAACCTTCATCGTTCATAGAAGATGCCCCCCATAGTTGTGTGTTTGTCTACTTAAAGCTAAACTCGGATGGACGAGAAATCGCATTGCACTATTTACTCACACGTTACGCGTCTCGTCGCTTTTGAAGGTCTTGTTCAAAAAGGGTTAAAGTGAAAGAAAATGTTTTCCTATTGCTTGATTGAATCGGAGCGCGAGGCGGGGGCTTCACGCGCCGCGCACTGGGCTCCTCCATGACAGAGTCGCCTTTGTTGCGTCTATCCGCCGCTGTCACACACTTTAATTCGACTCTCTTTCTCCCTCATTGAAACCCCTCCACAATGACATTCAATAAGGGCCGCAGAGTGAAAACCTGGTTATTTTTACATATTCTTCCCCCCCCCCCGACTCGGCAGGGGCCCGAGCAAAGGAATTAATCACTGCTCTTTAACAGCGCTGCCTCTGGGCGATGACTTGTCCCTGGGTTTTGTGCCCAGAAATGACACATTAACCTTAAAATGGATATGCATAAACTTTACATGCAGCTGTTGCACGGCCAGTAAAAGTTGCCACACAACGAGGACATACACGTCGAGGAGCGCAACGCACAGATAATTAACCATGCATAAGACCATCAACATGACTGTTAGGCTTTTTCTTTATTTTAGGAAAAGAAAAAAAAAATTAAGCCCACAATCACCTGTTTGGCTTTTAAGGAAACAGAGCATTCGAATTCAAAAAAGAAGCATATAGGATGATTCTTTCATTTACCTGCTTTTATCAAACATGCAGTAAAGAGTTTCGGAAAGTTTCCAGGAGCATCTCTCTCCCCCTCGCCTCGGCTATAGACACACTCGGGGCTCGCACGGTGCGCGCAGCCGGCGGACCTGTGGTAGCTTTTGCTTCATGTCTAAAACAAAACTTGAAAAGATGAACTGTCCCTCCGAAATGTGAGAGAAACGTATTCTCTCGCGAATCTAAGCTCGGCTCTCTATGATAAAATGAGAGTGATGATAAAAGGGAGAATGGGCAGTGCCGCCTCTTGCGGCGTGGGTGGGGCTGACAAGAATAGACTACATTATGCAGTTCATTTAGTTAACAAGTGAAATAATGGGGAAGCGTGCAGTGGGAATGCCGAGAGAAAGGCACAAAACCCTATTGAGGGCTCTTGGCCGCTTTGCAGCGTAACCGTCACATGGCCGAACCGAGTCCGCGGCGGCTATTTAAGGGGCGGCGGCGCGCCTTCAGCACCACTTCGCTGTCCACCGTCCCGAGGAGAGCAGGCTCGCACAGCGAACACCACGCGCCGGCTTTCACTTCGACCGCACCGAGCAACACGTCCGCCAACATGCCCAGGTCTTTTCTTGTGGATTCCTTGATTCTAAGGGAGGCCAGCGACAAAGGGAACGAGAACCACCCGCCGCTGTTCCCGTACGCCGTGCACTCGCCGCACCACCCGCACGGGCTCCCGGGCTCCTGCCACTCCAGGAAAGCGGGGCTCCTGTGCTTCTGCCCGCTGTGCATGGCCGCGTCCCAGCTCCATCCTTCGCCGCCGACGCTGCCGCTCCTCAAGGCGTCCTTTCCTCCCTTCGGCTCGCAGTACTGCCACTCGGCTCTGTCGAGGCAACACTCTTCATCCAACGGCGTGAACCTCAGCCACGCACCGGGGATTTACCAAGCTGCGTACTCGGTCCCAGACCCGCGACAGTTCCACTGCATCTCCATCGGTGAGTAGAGGCTGACTAATAGTTTGAATGTGTGGATGAAGTCACATTCCACGCGCTTACTTTATGAAACCACCGTGGCTGACAAGTGTCTCTTTATTTTTACAGAAAACAGCAGTGGCAAACTTCAGAGCAGCAAGCGCATGCGCACCGCCTTCACCAGCACACAACTTTTGGAGCTGGAGCGCGAGTTCACCTCCAACATGTACCTCTCCAGACTGCGGCGCATCGAGATCGCCACATACCTGAACTTGTCCGAGAAACAGGTGAAAATCTGGTTCCAGAACCGCAGAGTGAAGCACAAAAAGGAGGGAAAGGGCAGCGGCCAGAGGACTGGGTCACACAACTGCAAGTGCTCGTCCCTGTCAACGGCGAGATGCTCGGAGGAAGAGGAGGATGACATTCCCATATCTCCATCCTCGTCCGAAAAGGAGGATGCAGACCTGTCCGTCTCCCCCTGAACTGCCCCTCGAAAAGATTTGTCCTCATGATTTTGAAAACTGCCAAAAAAAATAAGACTGTTCAACTTGTGTTCAGACGCCTGTACATAGACAGAGAATATTTAATCAGGGAACCAACCCTGAATTATTGTATAGCTGTATACATGTTGTACGTTTTGTATGTAGTTTTTTTCTGAAAACGGTCAATTTGTTGTCGCCAATCCGACGTGGTGGGCACATTTGTAAAGACAAACCCCAATGACAAAAGAACAATAGCAACATTGTTTATAGTATTTTGGGGGAAGACAGTATTTTGTATACACGGTGAATACTGGTTAGACTCATTCTATGTGGATGGAACTGTGACTTCAAATGTGAAACCTGGATAGGAATGTCCTCACCGTCACACTGCCGAGATCACTCTGAAATTATATCTTCAGTGTAATTGAAAAATATTTATTTATTTAAAAATGTTGATACTTAAATAAAAAATATCTGAGCGGTATACTACCTTGTTGTGTGAGTTAAATATGTTTTTGGGTCTTTGCGCACACTGAGTGCGCACAGTGGCGCGCGTAAAAACGGGTTTATATTTGAAGCTTGGACATTGAATTAAAAAATTTTTTTTAAAACAAACCACTGTCTTGTGAGAAAACATTGTGCGAATACTGTGTGATAGTATTTGTTCAAAATGGTCAAATGAATTACATCTCCACACTTTTTTAACTGTCCCCGACTGCGCTACATGTGGTTAACGTGTGTGGATGCGCACTGCATTGTTTCAGATGACACACTTTCAAATGATATATTTTCACATTTTCCTGCATGAAAGTAAAGCTGCTGTGCGTGAGGTGTGGTGACTGTTCACGCTTTGAGAAGAAAAGACCCAGAAAGTGATTGACGATGACAATTTTTGCTCAAAGAGCCAAATTGGAAAGAAAGATACGCAATTTTTTTTCTGAGATTCCGAGCAAACAGCAAAATGCAGACAAACAAAATGTGCTCGTGCAGCCAATGTGAACAATTGAGTCATACGAGTCAAAAAGAGTCAATCAAATGCTCCATAATCTTAATCACTCAGAGGGGACGTTGTTATATGGGGGTCCCTCTTATGTGCTTTCCCTGGGGGACCCTCAGTTCAGATATCACTGCCTGGGTCTTTTGAAAATCTTTTCAAGTTCCACCCCGCAGCTGAAATGACCCGTCTCGTGTGACTGAGTTAATAATCACCGTGGGTGCAACGTTGGTGCATCGGGAGTGTGCATATCTTAAGATATCGATCTAACATGAAAACAAATGAGGGAAAGACACAGTTTGGTGTCTATGACCCGTATTGTCCATGTTGTTAACGCACCAGTGTGGTCAAGTTTATTGTCGCTTTTATGAGCTCCAGGTGTGTGTTCGACCCAACACGAGCCTCTACAGCTCAGATTCTAAGATTTTGAAAAACCCCACATGATGATTAATTAAGATATAACCAGATTTTTTTGAATGATAAATAATTTAACCCACACAATGAGGTAGTGTGCCAAGTCAAACAACACGCAACATTTTCAAACATAAATTTACTCTTTTAATTGAAATACTTCTGTGGGCTCTTCTGGTTGAAAGTAGCCTAAAATGAGTGTACTTTATCATTTTCACTACAGTTCAAAAACATACATATGTCATCTGATTGCTAAAACATCTCCAAAATTACCAAGCCATGAGTTTGGCATTTAGTTCCGCAGTTTTGTTCGCCTATTTTACGCACCGCTACAGCTGCTCTCTGACTGAAGCCTCGGTTCTCAAAATTATATTTATTACGTAGAATAGGCTTTTGGTGACATTTCCCTTCTTAGAAATGTATCTCTGGACTTTTTAACGGGAATAAAAACTGTCCTTAAATTGCGCACAGCACATTATCTGCATCAGTGTGCCTTTTCTGGACGTGGAGTTTCACTTGTAAACTTTCATTTAATTGTTCACTTAACCATTTTAACAAAACTCCAGTATTTGCATTTGTTAAGATATGGGATTAGACTATTTTGTTAATTGCACCATAGAGCCCCATTTTGCTCACAACGTCCTCTGCAAAGCGCCCTTTATCCATTCAATAGCCTGAGGGTATGCGCCCTGGGGGAGCTTATACGCTCGGTGCTCCAAATGCTCAATTTATTTATTCTTAATTTTGTGCCGATCAATTCATTGAAGCAAAAAGGACTACGGTGTCTTTTTAAAAAGAAGAAAGGGGAATTGTGGACGTAACCTTGACGGAGCTGAGGAGAGGGCTCCCCTGACGCTGGAGAGCCGCTTGAGTCAACAGGCGCCCATCTAGCAGACTCGCCCTTGTCTTTATTCAGGCTAATTTTTTATTTACGGCTTTCTTTGACATGTCTCTTATCTATCAGATTAAAAGAACAGCTTGTAACAAATCAGTCTGCACGATTTACAACAGCATTAAAAGGGGACAAAGGGAGCAGGCAGTCAGTACCTGAGAGTCTGGTAGACGGCGCGGCGCTGCAGCTGATTCGATGGTTTGAAAATACGCACGAAACAAAATACTTGAATCCTGAAAAAGAGCCTTTGTACGTTTCTTTAGAAATCAAGCAATTCTGCATGACAAAGGACAATTAATAAGCCGTCTTTTCACGACCAGCAGCTGGTTTCCCCGTCAAGGAAAGTTGGAAAAAATTCAGACTGAATGCGCGCAAAAGCCCTTTGCGCGCAGACAGCAACCCAAGGTGACCCATTTGGCACAGTTAAAATAACCAAGCCGAGGTAAAAGCGAGGGAACTGTCAAAAACATTTAAGCTGAAATATCTTGAAATTGCAAATCCCTTTATGTGGAGGGACGCTGCCGATGTGGGTTAGTCGTACAAAGGAGGTGGTTAAGTTGGAGAGGCTTTGGAAACGGACACGTGGCTTCTCAATGAGAGCTCTTTTGGACCCGCGTGGCTTGCTGTGGCACTGCACATTCAGCTACTTTTAAACTTATCACGCTTAATAAAAGTGTGTAAGTAAACCCAACACGTTAACTTACCAACTTTAACAAAAGACTTTGTAAACTATTTTTACACTTTAGCACATTTATAACGTGTTTGTTTTGTTGTTTTTAAAGGGCAAGTCCCTGCTGTTCGTGGCCTCCAGCTTCGGCTGTACACGTTGAGCACAGAGTAGTTGTTGTACAAGGGCAGAATATTTCAACAAGGACATTTTTTTAATAAGCCTTTAATGTTTTTGTGCACTTTTAACTTCAGATTGCGTGACTTTATGATGTTTGGTGGCGTTTTTATTTTGTTTTACGTACAGATGTTTTGTCTATTGTCAATTGTTTACCGATGAGAAGATAGAGAGAAATAAATACAGATATGTGAGCATGTTTGTGTCATTTGAGAATGGCAACGTTTTGCTATTGCATCTATGTATGATAAAGTGTGTAAATATTAGGCTATATCGATTGTCTGTATACCAGGTATATTTCCTTCTCTATCTCTACATCTTCTGTGCCCAGTGGACTATGGCGACAGATTCAGTTGCTCGCTGTGATTGTTTGTTATATACTTTATGGCTGATGTGGTTAAAGTGGGTAAAATGGAGCAACACGTATCATTACGGAGCTGTTAGCGGTGACAAAAGTGTGTTGAGCCTGCAGCTCAAGTGGCCGGAGGAGGAAGCCGCTCGTCATTGCATTGAACTGCGCCCGTTTCTCTGCTGCAACATTTGAACCCATTCAGCCGCGCATAATCTGTTTAACAGCTAATCAGTAATGTAAGATGAAGGACTGGCACGCAGCTCCACTTCTCCGTCGGTCCCCCCTCCTCTAATTGAATATTCAACGCGCGCACCGTGCCCTGCTCGCCTTTTTCAGTGCGCTGAGAAAAAACGCCTTTTCAATTCCAGCCCATACAAACAAGCAGTGTCAAAGGTCGGGAAATAATGAACTGCGCAGACATGGAAGTGACCCCTGGACGCGCCGAGGCATGGTCCACGAGTGAATGCCTCCGACTGGGAGAGTTTGGTCAAAATATTACATGTGAAATTTTGGATCAAATTACAGTTGGTTTCCTTTTTTCTGGCACGACTGACACCCGCGGCCAGTCCACATGTGGACATGGGCTCGGCTGAGACTGGGGGATCCGGAGCAAAAGACCTTTACCTGGTTACTCAGATATGTTAGAAGGGTTAGTAAAATAATCTATTTTAGATTTGAACGTCGAGGTAAAACAAATGAATGCACAAATAAGGGTATAGCCTATGTAAGATAAAATGGAGTTACACAAGAGTCCTTGCACCATGTCGACTCTATATTAGTGGTCTGCACCATGAGCTGTTGATCTCTGTACTATAGGAAACAGCAGACATTTGACTTATACACCTACAGTAAATCTGCTGTATGTCAAGTGAGTGGACTTAATTCATATGGGAAAATACAGTTTAAAGTAAACACCATTTTTCAATAGGACCACAGGGAGGCAAGTGCAAGGTCTTGCGTGGAGGGAGGGCAGGCTCCGCGTGCACGCCCCACGCGCAGACGCTCAGCGACATAAAGACCCGACATACACCGGAGCGTGGTGCTTCCCTCCACGGACACAGATCGGGTCACCACAGTGTGTGGACAGTGGCAGGACGAGACGTGTACTGGGGCCTACCTGAGGCACGCGGACTGGTTCTCAGCAAGTCTCTCGGTTGATCCCGCAGTTTCAGATCCTGGCGTGTGGAGCAGGAGCGCCACCTGGTGGCAAAGACCGTGGAGCTGCAGCACCGTGCTTTGTATTTCCAATGGGAAAAATAAAAGAAATATTAATACACAAACATATTAACACTGTAGCCTGCAAGGGTGTTTGCTGTATAGTAAAGGTCCCGACGCTATAGAAGAAGAAAAAAACTTGAAAGCAGCTATAGGTCCCAAATACAACACATGCAGAAATCTGCTCTCCAAAGGGCCCCATCCCTCTCGGGGGCCCCTTGAATGCTCCTCATTCACAGCAGCACCAGCACGTCTTTTATCTCGCCCCTCTCAGTGAACTGCATTCTCAAGGATTGTAAGAAAGTTTGAAATTCTCTGAACTCTGTGAGGAAAATACCCCGTAAGTACTTTCATCAGGTGTCTAAAATACCTCTGCTGTTAGACATCTATCAACATTTGGACTAAGCAACACGCAGCCACTCAGGCCATTACTCAAAGTCATTTTCAGGGAACGGCGTCTCGGTAACATCTCTGAATATGCATAACTTGTGTGACTGAAGAAAGTGAATTACCTGGATTTTGTCAGTTCTGTGGTAGAAAGCCTGTTTCCAAAAATTATTAGCAAAGTATTTCATGTTTAAACCCTGAGTTGTGCAAAAAAACAAAGGGAAACCTTAAGTTACATTTAACAACTGAGTTTCATTTGACATTTAGTGAAATATAACTATACTTGGCATTGTATGTTTTAATCAAAGTGATATGTTAACAAAACCAATTACTTTGATACGTTTTTATTCTCATAACTTTTGTTGTAACAAAACCCAAGTGTCTTATGTACATATTCAGGCAATAAAAGCAAAACTCTTAACTCTCAAATTAATCTTCTTTTTCCTGAAGGGGAAACTCATGCTTTTCCTATAGGAATACACACTGTTCATTCATTTTCACTATCAACAAGTTTGCGAATATTACAAAAGAAATATAAAACACTTACACCTCCACACATTTTGATTAACAGTGTGACCATTCGTCCAACTTTTACCACATCCAAATCATTTCATATAAAAAAAAAGTTGTAGTCTTCTTTAACATCCAAACCTACAAGCATGAGGGCTCACCCGAAAATAGCACAAAGGGTAGTTCGCAAAAAATAAAAAAATAAAATAAAAAATAAAAAAAGACCTGGAGATACCACTGTCTGACTAAAGGCACCATCAAGGTCCAAACTCATTGAATACAGTCAGTGTGCAAAACGTCAGCCTCCAGTTTACTGTCAGACCAGCAGCTCCTGGACTTCACCTAAGAACCAAAACATCATAAACACTCTTTCATTCTCTTTGACTAACATTTAACATTTTGTCTTTTAACATTTAATAAAAATAAAAATAAATTGCCACAAAATACAAAGTAATTACAGAAAAATAAAGAGAGACTGTAAAGTCCTTCCGTGGGTAAATACTATCAATTCATCTTCTGATATATTTGAACCAGAAAAAAGACATTTCCATTTAAATATTAGTTCATAAAATACACTGACATCAGCTCACCACGGTGCCAAGTATATAATAATACATCATCGGCATCAAGTTTACTTTAGTAACTGGGACAGTCACAATAAATTGTCACGTCTTCATCTGCTTGCTGTAAAACTGTTAAACACTGTGTAAGATCTCTCGTTTATGATTTTTTAAATTAACATTTAATGTACACATCCTGAATTTAGAGCTCTAATTATGTGAAGAGGTCCCAATCAAATACAGTATGAACTTTGGCCGTGGATAGGAGCTACTGTAAATTAAATATCACAAAGCAGAGGAAGAAAAAGGTTCATGTTTAAACGAGAAATCCATAGGAATCTCACAGAAATGTAGGTTTATCTTAAAGTTGTTGTTTTTGGAGATTTCAACTGCGTCTCACAGTCTTCATCAGTGATCAACTCACAAACTGTACTTAACCAACATTTTGAGGTACTTGTATTGTACTTGAATGATCAGTCACATAGGACATTTTACTAAAGAACAGTACATTTTTCTGCAAGTACTTCATTAGTTTGACTTTTTAAATCACTGTATTGGTACTTTTACTGAGTATTTGCATACTTCTTCCACCACTGATTGAAACATGATTTTTTTTTAAAAGCTAATAAGTGTGTAGAGTTTTTTCTTTTTCTCAAACTATTGCTTCCAAGGTCAAAAATAAGGTTTCATGCTCCATCTTCCTGAATATGTGTTTAAGTCTGGCTGTGTTTCATTTGTGAAAAATGGCAGCAGTTCATTTGTTGATTAAAGACGTGGCAGTGATGCACTATGACCGTGTAGCGCCACATAATGTGGGACACACATCGTCGACTCTGGTATCTCCGATATACAGTAACTTGACATGAGCAAACTAAATGTCTGTAACTTTTTACAGTGTGCATTCATGGATGTCAGTAGTGCTGAAACCGTTAGTCGACATATAGGATTAGTCTACATTGTTAATAAACTGTATATGTTTGGGATTTGAAGATGCCAGATTGGGCTCTGAGAAACGGGGATGAGAACTTGATATTTTAAATGATTAATCAACTAATCAAGGAAATAATCGTCAGATTAATAGATGATGAAAAAATGATTAGTTGATTTAACGGCTCTAACATACACTCCCCCAAATCTTTTTAAAATACTTCATATTTCTTTAGCTAAAGGAATCAGTATTTTAACCATAACTTCATCTATCAGTAAATGCTTGAATAATAGCAAACCAAACTTTAAAATTTACAACAGGTTACTATATCACCTTCCAATCAGTTTCAACGATAACTATATATATATATATATATATATATATATATATATATATATATATATATATATATAGTTATAAACTGTATCTATTTACAGACACCAAGTTTCATAATCACTGCCTGCGGCTCAAGTCACTCAATCTGCCTGTGGCTCCTGCTGTCGAATATCATCGACCGCCTCTGTGGCTGGTAGAAGCAGCTGGTTGACGTTTCCAGTCTCTGTCCACTTTTCGGAATAGTCATTTTGTTTTGAAGAGGCATCCCCTCCGTCGTCCTGAAGTTTTCCGCCATCTCTTTAGTAAACACATTTGCCGCAGAGGACTCGCTCAGGCCCCTGATGGACGAGAAGAGCTTGCCGTCGTCCCCTGACGGCGGATAGTCCATGATGGGGAAGGGCGGGCTGAGCAGGATGAGACTCTGAGGTCTCTGCCTGTTCCTGAACGACGGTCTTTGTAAAACGTTGCCTCTGTTCGGCCTTGGACAATCTACAAACACTTCCAGACTGGGAGGGTGTCTCCTTGTGATGACTGGCAGTTCTGGAGTGGACGTGGTCTTCACAGCCTCGGCAGCTTTCTCAACATACGGGTGTTTTTGGTGTTTGCGCGCAGGCTCTTTATTCTCCAGCTCCTCCTTCAGATCCGCCATCATCTGAGGAGGTGCAGCGTTGCTTTTCTCTGCGCTCATTTTGGGATATTCCCTTTCCTGTTCACTCAACGCGTCAAAATCCTTCTCGTGTCTGGAGTGAGGTATCTGACTGTATTGCACCTTCGGGGGGACGACGGGCACAGCTTTGGCCTGGCACGTTTTGATCATGAACGCCGTTCGCACCGATGACACGCTGACCGGGGCTGAATTTCGGCGCAGGGGCGCCTGGCGATCGTTCAGAAACAACTCCAAGTCGGAGGAAAGCCCATTGTTTACAGTCCCAGACGAGGTCAGCAATCCTCTCTGACAAGATGGAAACTCTGACGAATTGCGGTTTTGCTGATTAGAAATGTCTCTGATGTATCTGTACCCCAGGTCTAAATTAAGGGAACATGGCCTGTGTCTAGAAAAGCTGTTTTCCTCTCTTTTCTCTGGAGCGGCTGCCTCGTAAGACATCTGTCTGTAAAACCTATGAGATGACACTGGATTCTTCTGTTTGGTTGTGCTGCATTTTCCTGTGTGAGGCTGTGTTGTGTTAATGCTGTTCACATTGACCCGTGTAGGCGCTGAGGGCAGATACATCCATTTAGTCTCAGGTTTGCCACTGGATGTTTGAGGAACTGTTCCTGAGAAGCGTTCCGTGCTCTTATTGGCCGATTGTTTGTTATTATCAACGGAGGGAGGTGAAATATTTCCCTCCTCTGAGCTCAACGTTTCCCCACGAGGGCTGAAGGGTGACAGCTGGTTGAACAACTTCTCCAGGTCAGGTGAGTGAAGAGGACTGGTCACCCACTGCTTGGTGGAGCTCAGGTCCTCCCAGGACTCCACCAAGTCCAGCTCCTCGGAGTTTCCCACACCTCCTTCCTCATCGTCAAGTTTCAGCGGCTCGAGCGCGTTGCGCCTCTCCTCCAAACACGTCGAAAGCCTCTGGATGACCTCCAGCTCAGGAATCACACTCCTCTTCGCTCCATCACAGGACACTTTTCTATCTTCACAAGGGATTTCACGTTTGTGTGATTTGTCCGTATCATCCGTTCCCGAGACGCCCCTGACTTCTGGAGCATCCTTGTTTGTTGGAGTCGTAGCTTTATCTGAACATGTTTCCTTCAAAGCAAGTTGGCTCCGCTCGACGGCTGCTTGATGCCGTTTCTTCTCTATCTCATCCGCCATGACGGCAGGGCGTGCATTTTCTGTGCTTTCACCAACAAGTACATCGACGCTTTTGTGAAGAGAGAATAAGATGTCTGACTCTGAGGGCTGTTTCTTTGCAGAGTCTGATCCAGTGGCGAATACATGATCACTCAGAGAGATATTTGAAGACTGCTCCCTACACAACAGAGACAGAGACGGGGAGCTGCGGCTTCGCTTTGACTTAACATCCATCGTTAACTTTGTGCCCTCACATCTGGCCCTGAAGCCAAACACCGGTTTAAATGTCTCATCCAGCCGGTCGATTTCAGGTTCAGTTATCTTCAGTTCTTGGTTTAGGTCCGACCACAGCTCTTTCCCAGTAGAACATCCCTTGTCCTGAGAAAGAATGAATAATTAACGTAAACCAGAAAGGATTGAGTATGATCAAAACATTCCCACTGTTCATGGATAATAAAAAAAACATGATCATCTCTATGTGCTGGTCTGTGCCACACATATGTGGCTAAAATATATGAGCAGCATTCAGCCTCACTGTATCTTTCTAAAATTTTATATAAAAATGGATTTGGGCAATTAGTGAATTACAATTCAAAACGTGCAAACAATTGTGACTTCCCCTACTTTAAAGTTGGTATATTAGTATTCAGAGGACAATGCTACTATTTTCATCAATAAATCCCAGGAATTTCACTTCATTCGATTTGGTTACGCTCGAGTGTGAATATTGATAAATCTGAAACCACAAGTAATGAACACTGATGCCATGTGGTCTTGAATTAAACCAGAAAAAAATATTTTTAGCTTATTATCCTGACAAACGTAATGCTGCTCCAGTGGCAGTGCAAATAATCACTTTCATGGCAAATGATTTACCAGCTGTAAAGCAATGGGCCGCTTGTGCAGATCTTTCCCAGGAGATGGCGCCGCATCTTTGCTTTCTCTTGCCTTTGCAAGGGACGGCAGTTCCAGGTGAGAGGTGCTCATCCCTCCTTGTCCTTCTGGCATCGTTTCTTTGCTTGTATCTGAGGACAAAGCAGGTTTGTAAATGGTTTTCATTACATCTCATTACACATGTTTGACCCGAACAAGCCATTTTAAAATGTGGTAAAGGGAGAAGTAGTCACCGTCTGGTGGAACTCCAGATGTCAGCTCCTCTGTATTTTTCTTCTCCGTCCCTTCCTGCTTCTTTGGTTCCAGTTGGGGGAAAGTGTTGCTCTTTCCAATATTGCTGCTTTGCTCTGAGGTCTCTCTGCAGGGTTTTAAAGCAGCTGCTTTGTCCTTGGCGTGGCCCCTGCATGGCGTGCTGTTAGAGCTGATAACAGCCGACACACGCAGGGGCACAGAAACAGCGAAAGGCTCCGATATGTTGACGGCTCGCCGCTGATGCCTTGGCGAGGACTCCAGTGGGAAGAAGCTTCCTGCGAAGGAGGGCCGAGTTGAACTGTTATGGGAAGAGCCTGAGTACAACATCCTCCTGTTTTTTGGAGACGTGGGTTTGTAGCCACTGAGGTCATCACCTTTAAACACCTTCAGTTGCTCTGGCAGTGTTTTCTGAGGGGACACCGAAGCACCCGGTGACACCTTATGGTTTGTGCCGGGGCTCCAGCCGCCTGTTGCCCCGGCAGCTTTATTCCCTTTAAACTCCCAGTTTTGGTCGTGTTCACTCAGGTCATAGTCTGATCCCAGTGTTCTGGATTTAACATCTGGAAGAAAAATGCTGCCTGGTCCACCAGCTGGACTGTTTCCAGTTCTGTCATCATCTGTGCAGTAGAAATAACATCGGGGATAAATAAAATGTAAAAGAAAATATCAGCCCACTGTAATAGATACAACAACAACATTTGATAATCAGGCAAAGACAAAAATTACACTTTTAAAGCAAATGCAATTTTCATGCAAATCAATATATCTAGAATTAGGCACACCTGTTGGTAAGGAGCACAAGGACTCCATGCTCCTGGACGGACGAAGAGATGCCTTTTCTGTGGAGGAAAAAAGTTCCAGGAATATTGTCACACGTTCACAAAACACGTGCATCACTTTTAATTTTTAATGTATAGTGTTATACTACAAATTTCCAAAGATTCTTAATAACATGGAAATTGTCTTGAGCAGAGTTCAACCAAAACATTAAAACCAACAGGAGGTTTTAATCCTCAAATCATTTCATTTGAACAATTTTGGCAGGTCTGAAGAGGTAACACCATGAGACCCGAGACCAGGAATTACCCCCTGACCACTTTACATTAATCTTGCATCACCTTGGTTTGTGAACTGGTCTAACAGTCCAGTTATTCCTTGCTGTCCTTTAATGATGATCAGTGCATACTGTAATGGTGTTGCAAGACTTTATCACTGTTGTTTGGCTTGAGAACTATTCATGTTCACATCGGAACATCATGTACACACAGTGACCTTTCCCCTTGTGTACAGTGTGTGTGCAGGTGATCATTGTTAACTTTCCTGTTGAACACCTTACCTGTCATCCCCTGTGCTCTTATGAACACGCTACCGTTCCGGCTCAGTTTTCCCTTTGACTCCACAGACCTTCCCAGATTGAAGATGGACTTCCACCTCTTCGATTTCCCGGAGAGCTTTCGCCTTCAAGACAAAGAGAGACTATTAAGCCCAGTGCTATCCCGCAGCTTGTTCTGACAGAAATATAACACAGTGATCACACATGCATTTAACACTCAAGCATACGAGCATATTGTTTGTAAACTACACTGAATTTGTCTCAATAAGCTGAACCCAAATCTGTCGTACTTGCTATCCGATATGTCTATGACGGTGTGGTAGAGTGTGGTAGTGCTGGTGTTAGGAAGACTGTTCTCCCGCTGGCGTTCTTTGTGCACAGGATGGTTTGGACCTAAGGAGCGGGCCTGCGCTTCCTCCAGGCTCATTAGTTTCATTGGCCCACACTGGCCACTGATCGGGAGCGTGGCATACTTCTCTCCACACATTGAACTTGGCCCTGCGGAGGTAGAATGAGTCAAATATGGAAGCCTGTGGTTACGATAATATAACAACAATAATAATAATTTAAAAAATGAATCCAGCTGTGAATAAGCAAAACCTCAATGCCTTCAAATCTCCCCCAAATTAGCTATTTCTATTTTTTGAACGTCATACCTTCTTTGGGTTTGATTTGCACTGAACCACTGCTGAAGATCTGATCTGTGTGGTTTAGAATAAACTCAATCACAGACTGTTGTATCCGCACCTCCTGGAACGCCATGTCTCCATTTCCATATGAAGCTTCCATGTTTTTGGATCTAAGAAAATAAGAATGAAGAGAGTAAATGTAGAAATCCTATTTTTTGCATAAGAGCCACTGCAACTCATAAGAGCTTAGAGAAAGAATATTCCAACGCCGAATGGCCAAAAAAGTCAAACGTTTTTTTAATGGAAGTATTTACGTATTTACGTGAGGAAACAAAA
This sequence comes from Scophthalmus maximus, assembly GCF_022379125.1. Taxonomy (NCBI): domain Eukaryota; kingdom Metazoa; phylum Chordata; class Actinopteri; order Pleuronectiformes; family Scophthalmidae; genus Scophthalmus; species Scophthalmus maximus. Next base: position 15,819,395 of record NC_061516.1, on the reverse strand, counting down.
CTCACCTCAACAGATTCGGAGCCCACACCAGGGCCAGGTTCCGTGTATGCATGTTTGTCTGAGTGCTTAAGGTGGCAAGGTGGGCCAGGTGCTTAGTAAGGTACTCCAGAGTCCTGAGGACGGATGATAAACATTTCTTGACACATCAGCATTATTAGTGAGAACAAGCGGACATGACAATAATTTGGACAATTGCTGAGAAAAAAAAAGGGCTGAAAGTAAAGACGTCCACCTGAAGTGAGGGGTCGGCAGTTCTTTGATGATCTTCTGAACGTATACAAGTCTCTCGTGATCTCCCTGAACCGAGACCACCTCCTGCATGTAAAACAGACACGTCAATATATAAACACATATATAGATTTTAAAATTCAAAATATTTGGAAGACTGAACCCTGTAACTACCCTGCATCGTTTTAATTATGTCTTTCCAGCTGATGATTATGGTTTTAGAAAACTGTCTGAATTCTTGAGTGGACTTTTCCTTCACATACCAACTTAACCCAAAAGTATAAATTGTCTCGCTTGTGGTCTCTGCAGCTCTCTCGAAATTCTTTCAGATAATGATCTTTAATTTTTCTGTGAAAAACCCTGCATACATATCCTCGACAACACCATAACACATCACAGCTGGTTCTCCCCAAGATTACCAGTTCACACAATCAATGCATTGATGGTCCTGCAGACTTCCAACTAGACTCCCAACCCAGCTTTCCCCACTGAACAAATGTAAACAGACACGCTGCAGTGTGTGCAGTCAGGCTAATGTGATTGAGGCCTGAACAGCAGCATTTGTTAGTCATGTGTGAGGTCATCACAATGTGCCCTTGTGCAGTCTCGTGCTAGTTTGTCTAATGGCCAAGGCGAAAAAAGTGACAACAAAATGACATATTGAATCCGTAAAGGCAACAATCTACAACATCTACAAGTGTGAGGGCAAGAATAATAACAACAACATAATTGTATTTTTTTAATTATAAGTATCAGTCTGGTAGAGATTAAAGCTGCGGTTGTACAACTGTCCTCTCTCTCTCTCTCTCTCTTCTCTCCTACTGTCTCTCCTCCCACCCTCTTTCTGCCCACCTCTCCTCTCTTCCCCATTTCTCTCCTCACCCCAACCGGTCGAGACAGATGACTGCCCACAACTGAGTCCGGTCTGTCAGAGATTTCTTCCTGTTAAAAGGGAGATTTTTCTCTCCACAGTTGCCAAGTGCTTTGCTCATTGTGGGATTTGTTGGGTTTTCCCTGTAATATTGACCTCACTATGTAAAGTGCCTTGAGACAATGTATGTTGTGATATGGCGCTATACAAATAAAATTGAATTGAATTGAATTGAAATAAATGTGGAAATGAAAACATGGGTGTCATTCCCACTCAATACTTAACCCTGGAAACATTCTTTCCAAACCAAGACAGTTCTACAATAGGGCAACTGTGTCCCAGTATTGTCCTTTTTCTTCATATTACACCATGTGAGGAACTGACTTTTCCTAAGACACTGGACTAATGGAGTTTTCGGGCACAAGCAGCGCGAGCTGTGTGAATGCCAAGGTATGCAAATAGTCAGTCAAGGTACACAGAGAGCTACACAGAGAGCAGGAACCAGGTCTCACACTTAGTATTCCTGTTCCTTTTCCCCATGCCCCTGTCTAAAGTCACTTCCACCCTGAAAATACAGCCATACAGCTTCTCTCTGGAATTGAATACAGAGTGCGTCATCCCAAATATGGCCACATAGTTAAATTAAAAATTTTGGGGATCTCATAATACTTTTAACACGTTTTGTTCTGGCTTTGTTACAAACCCTGTATGATCCACAAAGGCCAGAAACAATTTTTTTGTTTAAATGTTTAAAACAATCACCTCATTTAAAAAGTGCATCAGAAGAAACTAATATTTGCCCAGACAGCCTGGCAACAGAGTGGCCCACAAAAAAACACAAACATAAATACACACATACATCATAAAGACAGTCTCTAGCAATCATGTCATCAGTTTCCCAGGAGGAATGTTTTTTTTATGTGTACAAGTCCTTTCTCACAGTTCAGCTGACATCTGCTAATGGTACTGTACTCTCCAGGGAAGAGATGAAAACAGCAAATCAATAGTGAACCACAGAGCCGAGGTCACACTCGTGAAAACTGATAGTAAGTAAGGTCTGTAACACAACGACACAACTATACTGTGGTATCATCTGGGATATATATATATATATATATATATATATATGTACTGCTGCTCATTTGACTATGTTGGGGTTTGCCTTTCTATTTACAGTTTGTAAAGCATGAATTTAGAGCGAATGTAAAACCACAGGATTCTTCTGCCTTTGTCAAAACTGCGAGTGTGATTTGAACGTGTACCCACCGTGAATTTGCTGTATAGCTCATATGTGAGCAGAGGATTGGGTAGTTCCCTGAAGTACAGCTTACATAAGGAACCCACACAGTGGATGTCCTGGAGGTACACTTCCTTTGTAAGGTCAGGGCACGCCTCAGAGCAGAATTCCTGCCTGCACGCACACACACACACACACACACACACACACACACACACACACACACACACACACACACACACACACACACACACACACACACATATGAATTCTTTGATTGTTTCACACCACTGCTAACTACTGTTGCAGTGTGTGGCTTCTTTAAATGGAAGTCTATCTAAAAATAGAAAAAAGAAACTTAATACTAATCTGATCTAACAATATTATGTAAATTTAAAAATAGCATGACTGTAGCTTGGATATAAAAATTAGACGGACCAACTAATTCTATGGGCATAATTAGAGATGATGACTCCAATTTTTACTTAACTATTGCCAAGCCTCAGAAATGCATTGTTGTTCAACAAGCCTGTTGCATGCGTACCTGAGACGCTGGATATTTGAGGTGACCCCCGACAGCCTGTAGATCCCGTCCACAATCCCATGCTTCTCAATAAACTCTGCACATTTCTTCAGCACCTGAGGAACTTGAGTTGAAATACCATGTTAGTCATTATCTGTCTGAGAAAGGCATCAGAGAATCTCAAGCACGGCAGTTTTCTTAACGTATCGGCTCTCTTTACACAGCGCCTATCTTAAAATCTTAAAAGCAGGAGAAGGAAGAAGGTTTAAATGTAGTGTTTCTGTGTTAACAATGCACACAAGGTTGACTTCATGGTATGGGTTTGTTCCACCATGGCTGTTTTATATTCCTTGGGGTCCCTGACTGTAGGTGGACTTTGACAGGAAGTTAAAAATGGTTTGTTTGTTTCAAAGGAAGGTTGACACACCCAGTCCTTGTAGCTGGTATTACTTACGACATTTCCTCTAATAGAAAATGGCTTTTGAAATGTTACCGCTGACCTACAGTACATCACCTTCTGTACACAACTGTTTGGCTACACTCTTTAAAAAAGATCTCAACAGATTTAACTGTGGCTTTCCAGATCACATGCTCTGATTCCGTCAAGACACAACTTCCCTTTGGCTAATACTGAAAATAACAATTTTTTTTGCAAATCTGCTTACTTGGAAAAAGCTGATGCCTTTGAATTATGTCCTGCATTGTTTTATGCATGGATACAGATAGTGACTTTTGTAAGAATGAAGAGCTAACAGAGAAGCTGACTTTGTTGTATTTTTGAATGCATTGTGACAATTTTTTCTCCAAAAGCATAAAATCAGCAGGCTTTTAATATCTTGGCTTGGCGTGAACTACATTTTGGATCTCACATTTTCGGTCTCTCACAGACCAATAAGTTGACTTTAAACATCTAACATGGCAACATTGCTGCATAAAAAATATTAATGAGAATTAATGTATTGTGTTTTAGTGCAATTTTTGAGGGGCATTAAATCAATATTACTTGAGCATTTTTGGAAAACTCCTATATAAATCTGATGTATTATTATTATTATTATTAATATCCACGTGCAAATCAATAATACATTTTTCATTTTTACATCATTCTGTGATGTACAGTAGGCTATGAATAAGGGACTATATAATGATTTTTTTCTGTGTATTTTGAAGACTCCAGCCCAAAATTGTATGATTCCCCCACAAAATGAATGTGTGAATATTTTTGGAAATGCTCATTTACTCATTTTTTTGTAATGTTCAACATCTAATTAAATGTTCAAAGTGCAACTGCTGCTCAGTGGATGGTTTTACCAACCGTTTGTGCGGCAGTCCCGCAATCTCTCCAGTTCTCTGCTTTTATTTCATAGTAACATTGATGTATGTTGACCAATGCAACTTTAAAGATTCACGTAAAAGTTTTTGTAGTCTCACAGTTTCCTTCAACCTGAGGGAATTAATCTGTGGGTTTAAGGAGTTGTTTTATTCAAATTACAGTAGTTTTAAAATAGCGACCTGACAAATGCTATTCAGAGAATTACATCACTTAGGGTTGTGGGATACAGGAAGTCTGATATTCATGTCTTTCTTTTTTTGTTTAGGTCCATTACAGATTTTGACTATGACATCTTGTAATTCATCATTCTCAAATACCATGAGCTTTGGAGAAAACCAGGGCATCAGGTCCAATACACTGCTCAGAGGCAAAGATAAAATTAAAAGGTTTTTGATGGCTACTATATCCAAACTCAACATCTTCTAGGTGTCTCTGTAAGATCACAGTGGTGTTGAGTTACTTCCTTTAAAAGGCAGACCACAATGTGTCTGCTGGACATTCATAACGAAGGGGCACGACTCATACCTCCTCCTCCTCCTCCTCCTCCTCACTTCCTGCATGGAAATGCCCCGCTTTACAGTGTGTCCACTCTCACAAGCTATCCTCAACACGGCTATTCATATGCCTCTGCACGTGGAAGGCTTGTATTCACCGTCTTTTTTTCTTTTTTTTTTACAGGTCACGGTGGTCCCCCCCAAAAAAAGAAGTGTTCCGCCTCAAGAAAGAAAAGGGACTAAGGAATAGAAAGATAGAAACCTCTCAAACAAACACACATACTTGGATATTTAATGAAACTTTTGATTTGTTTCTGCAATTCTTTTCTTCTTCTTCTTGTCTCATCATTTTCCCTCATCTCTAAGCAACAGCACCGCCCAGTCTTTTGTCTTTTGTCAGACACAAAAGTAGTCATAGGAAATTTAGTCACTGTAGGAAATTGACACAAAAAATGTTAGGGCCACACCCAAAGTCACAAATGACCATTTAATACAGCCAATGGGTGAATGAATGGCCTTCCTAAATATAAAACACATGTACACCGGCTATTGATATATTAAACCTTTGAACAAAGCCCACATTTGTTACATGAAAGCACTTTTTGTTTTTTAATTTCTCCACAGAATGTGCATGTAAAAGGTTATTATAGTGAAGATAATGTCTGAAAGGACCAATAAAAGTAAGTTTTGAGTATAACTGTTATCCTCCATGTACAGGTCAAATCACTGGTGCGGGAAATCATGTGTAGTTTGATGATAGCTGCTGGTGAAGGAGTGAAATAGAGAGCTAAATAAAAAAGTTTACCATCTTGTCCAGAGTTCTGGAGATGTTCTGTCAGGTCACAGCCGAACGCATTTTCACTTCCTTTCTTTTTGAACTTCTGCTTCGTCCCTTTATTCTTCATGTGGCTCCAGTTAGTGGTCCAGATGACTAAAACAAACTGCTCCTTGAAAGCGCGGCGATCGTTCCATATGCCCCAGACAAAAGGGTTGAGTCTGTAGGTCAAAAAGCAGCGGCATAGAAATCCCAGCAATCAGCTCCGCGAACTCCGCATCCGCTCACATTCTGAATAACCACACTGTTGGAGGCTGAGAGCAGAAGTGACGTCAAGTTTATAAACTTTTAAGTCTTTTAGATTGTCATTATTTCAAGAGCTGATCACAGAAAAGACGTGGTGTGACTTTTGCTTGGCCGGGACGTGGCAGTCCACCACGTTATCTCTAAAGGATTTGCAGAAACAGCACTAGAATCGGTCAGTTTCCTGTTGTTTTTTTACCCCCAGCCAGTCTCTCTCTCTCTGCTCCTTTTTATCTCCTCCTCTTTTCCTTCATTCCACGCAGTCTCCCCTTTTCACTGGTTCCTCTGTGGCTGAGGAGGCACACATGTATCAAGACAGGCACATCCCCTCAGGAACAGTAGTTTATATTTTCAGTCCTATTTCCCTGTGAGATTTTTCAAATATTCTATGTTTAGAGATGGATTCGTGGCAGTTTTGTGGCAGGGATTTTTGAGATATTCAGACTGTTGTAAAGGGGAGGGAAGTGAAGTGAGGGGAAGAGAACAGCTGACTTCTCTACTGGTTTAGGTATTACTGACCTCTTTTATCCCTTTTTTTTCATGTGCCCAAACTCGGCGCTAACGGGAAAGCTGCCCTCTGCCTTCCTGAATGCTCCCAATGTATACAATTTCCTGTGCTAAGAGCCTGGGATCGAAAACAAAAACAGACGCGTTCTGAAGGAAGAGGGAAGTGGGAGGTGACTGAAGTGAGGGCCTGAAGGGCACAGATGGGAAATGGGGGGAAATCGGGGGGGGGGGGGGGGGGGGGGGACGACACATGGTTCTTGTTACTCAACGCTATGCATGTCATCTTTTTCTTTAAAAATAAAAAAAAGGATTACAACTTTTTGACAAACCAGTAATTTTTGTGATTGGATTAAATGCATATTTAGCTTTCGTGTTAATTTTATAAAATAAAAAAAACATTTTCATCCAGTTCTCAGATCTTTGTTCCTTCCTGTTTGAGTAAATGTAATCTAATTAGATCCTTTTAATGTGCACACCTGAAGAGGTAGTGCATAGTCCACAAACAGCTCGAAACTGGTGAACTTGCCTTGAGTTGATATATTGACCTAATCACAAATATTAGTAGATCTACCCCTGCTGGTCAAACCACCACTGGTGGCAGTAAATCACATTTTAAAACCATTACTGAAGACAGAAAAAGTTCATGTAGGCACATCAAATGATCGACTGTGTATGTGAGTCTCTGGAACCACCACAGACTCAGGTTTAGTGTGACGCAAAAACTACACTGGGTCGATTATTTGCCTACTGACAAACAATTATTGATGAGCTGTAGTTTCAAAAACACTTGCCTCATAACCAGCCAAATTAGGGTTATCCCACATACAATTCATCCAATGTATCATTTAAAAAAATAATAATTACAGGTTCAAATGATGCAATTGGTTACGCATACCAAAGCATGAAATAATAGATTTTATTGCAGTGGGAAAAGAGCTGTTAACACAACACTAACATATCATCACCTTTTAAGTTGATTTGGTAAATAGGGTTGTTAGTGAACAGTTGTTTGTAAACCCCCGCGGAGCAATATAGCCATCGACTTGGAGCCAAGTTTTGGTCTCTAACAACACCTCAGGGAAATATCTGACTCTTAACCTGCATATTAAAGTTTTCTGGTCAGGCAAAAAAATGGTTTATATTAGGACATTAGCCAAAGCATCTGTCCATCTTCTAATTCCTATTCAAAATAATAGGGGGATGCTATTCTGGCAAGCAGTAGGCTCAAAGGAAAAGCAACCATCACACAGGGCGCACGCACCGACATATCTGCGGGCTCTGTTGAGTTCTCAGTTCGCCTGACCTGCATGTCTTTGAGCTGTTGGAGGAAACTGCAACACCCACTGAGAGGACCCTGGACGTTCTTGTTGCATAGTGGACCCGCCGAGCTGCTTCGAAACACTGCAATGAAATAATTTGACATTGACATGATTGCTCAATCTGTTTTTAAGAAATAACTTACTTCCAACTGACAGTTTAATCTTTTGAGAACATGTGTGAATTCAACCGCCAAGCGTGGACCTATAGTTTAAGTCCGGATTGTGTTTAATATGAAGCACTGAGGCTTTGCTGTTAATATACAGTACAGTGCTGCTCTCAGTGTTGCTGTAAATAATGATGTGAGTGAACTCTTACACTCTTGCATACAAAGGTTACTATATTTACAAGAAGGAACAATTTAGTACAAATGGAAAAACACCACTGGCATTCTTTTAACACTGAAGTGTTCCGATATTTTTGTGCTCAAGTGTTTTGTGCATGTCACATGTGAGCTAGATGAGCGGGCTCGGCCTCGACAAGACAAAGCTTTCTTTCTGCACCATAGGAAGAGGACATGACATCATTTTGTCCATCCCGCTCTTTCTTTGCACACTGAATTTTAGAAAAAAAACAGAAAAAAAACCAACAACTCTGTGGAGCTGAGAAGACATTTCATTGTATCTGAATAACAAGGGGTTATTCTTGTCCTCACTTTTCGGCACATGTCCTCAGAGTGATGGAATGTCTTGGTAGATCTTCAGCATAATTTTATCTTCAGCTAATCTGAAAGAGTGGAAATATGAGCAATGCAATGAGGTTAACAGACAAAATACGACTTATATATGAGATGTTGTTGATTTGAAGGTGAATGTAATACAATCAAGGTCCTTACTCACCGAGATATAAGCTACAGCAGAACTATTCAATCAATATTTGGGAATATGGAGGACTCCAAGTTGGGAATCAAACAATCAATAGAATTTTTAATTATTTCTGACATAAATGCAGTGTTGGTTGGTGGCTCATCAATAGTCAAGTTAGATGCAAGTGGATTTTCTCCTTGTTGTTAACTTCCAATTATATTTTAACTCTTCTTTACTTAATAAAGTGTGGAATAAAATTTGATCTGCTACAAGCACCTCAGAAAATCATGAATAAAATAATCTAATGTTTAATTATACTATTATTACAACCAATATATTGTATCCAAAAATTCCAGATTTACCAATAGAAAGAAAAACAAGCTTAATTCCCCCAAAGACCATTAGGATTTTGTTTTTTTTTTCTCCATACGGTGTTTGTTGCCCTCTCCAATATATATTAAGATGCATTTCTTATCAGATAAACCAAACCTGTGGTGCCAAAAATGCAGTTGCTTCCCCTAAAACACATAAAAACACTAGACAATTCATAAGAAAAAATACTAGGCTATTTATTAAATATGTTCTAAAGAGAAAATAATCCCATTGGAAGTGTAATGCATAATCTCCTCCTCTGTCAGGATCAACGTTCAGCATAAAATAATCATGGCACATCATCCAAAATCAACAAACAAATATCAGCATTCAAACATTCAAAAATAATCCATCAAATGACATTCTCAAGGTTAATGTGGCATCCCTTTGAATTTCATACAATTATTCTTATAAATTATTTTAAAAAGTGGAGGAAAAAAACATTTAAAAAGTGAGTCGGTGAAATGTTTGGTGCTACAACACTACCACAAACATGATAATTTTACAAAAGAAGTTGTAGTTTAACTTGTGCACTTACAATATTTTCACATACAAAAGTTCTGACCAAGTAGAAAACAGAAAAATATTCCTTCAGGAGAGGAAGCTTGAAATGAACATACCGTCTGGCCACAAACACTGTAGACATCTTTTTTTTTTCTGGTATTTCAAATGTACATGTGTGAGCTTCACAATGGCTTCAGCATTGCACACACATTAGAGCTAACTGTACTTGTTATAAAGCTCTCCTTTAAAAGTTATGAATATGAAAATATAACAGGCAACTCAAGTAAACTGTAACCATGTTAGTAATATTGCTCAGCCTTGAAAGAAGCAGGATTTGCTGGTCAGATAAATAAAGACAGAACACATTGCAGCTGTAACATACCACGGTACCTTAAACACACGTGAAGTTGAATAACAAATTTGGTGTGTCAGACACAGCATGCAATGATCAAAGCATAAGTGTGCGGATTGTCCTGGACTGAAATGTCTTGACATATGATAATAGTAACAAAATCTATTGGTCTCAAAAGGTTTAGAATTATAATGTTTTTTTAAACTGTTCATCTAATAAATACAAACCCACAACCCATTGATTTCTGCTTAAAATAAAGCATATAAGGCAAAATACGTAATAAGACATGAAGTATAATAAAACTCCTTATCATTATGGCTCACAAAGCATTGTTTATCCAAAGATGCTCAAAAATCCCAAGTTCAGTAAAGCAGCCCAGGTGCTAACTGTTTTAGTTAAAAATGCTGGAAAAACTAATAATTATTTAGGTTTATTGTAGACAGAGGTTTGAGAGCATACCATATATAATTCCGACCTTCTGGCAGACATTTTGACATTTGTGTAATAGACAACATGAATGTGAGACCGTTTTAAAGTCTGTGTCCTGTGTGATTCCTGCTGTGAATGTGAAAAAATTACTCTTGTCAATATATATATAGAAAAAATATTCAAAACCTAATTAAGATAAAAATTTCAATATGATTTTCATTGACCAAAAAAAAAGGATGATTTTTTTGGGGGGTTTTATAACAAGACTATTGCTCTGTAACTGTTAGTTGCTCTTTCTGCCATCGAGCGGTCAGAACACACATTATTCTTTTGAAATCATTCAGTGTTCACTTCACATTCATCAACATATTACACATTGTCCATGGTTTGTCATGAACATGTCAGTTTCAATAAAACATCTCTGCTGAGCCACTCATCAAAACTCAAACCTCAAAGCCTCCAAGTAGCTGTGAACTAAACCTAAACATGAACATCTACACACCTCCACTGGTGTTCTTTGGTCCGTCTTATAAATCCTCTGCTCAGGCAAAATAAGTGGCAACACCTGTGTCTGTGGGAACTTCTGGAGATCAATGAAAGTACACAAAATACACATTGTGTCATCAACTATCAGCTTGTTTTACGCTGAAATATGTCACACAGGCAAATAATAATAAAGATCTTAAAATAAGGCATTATGTGTAAATGAATTGGATTTTGCTACAGCGATGTATTCTAAACACCAGGAGTATTTATGGCCAATTTGTTTGTGTATTGCTTCAAAAGAAAAATTCCGTTCATTTATTTTCTGCAGGATAAATGATGGAGTAAAGAAAGGTAAATAATATGAAGGAATGGAAGCAGCATGATGTGCAACATTTTACAAAGTACCAGCTAATGTGGTCGTCACTATTTTAATACGCAAACCAATAGAGACAATGTGCATTTTGTGTGCTCACTGTGTTTTTCCTATGTAGTAGTTTTTCCTGCACTCAGGACGCCTGGCATGCTGTATGAAATATATCGTAAGATATTCTTTTTGGTCACAGTAGGGCTTCCAGTTGGAAATCTCATCTCTATGGCTTACCAATGTCCACAGTGACATTCACATAAAGAGGCAGCCTTTCTACTGACAAAGTCTTATATGAGCAGCTGTTGAGTCCGTCCTTTCTCCAAACCTTCGGCGTTCGTCCCAACAACCTCATCCTGAGAGGGAGAAAAAGTTCATTGAAGAGAAATACAGAATTACAGAAGCCTGTGTTCTTATTTTCAGCTGTAATAACATGTTGTCGTTTTTCTTTTTTTACTTGGCTGCTCTGTTAAGGTATTTCCCAATCAATGTTTTCACAGGTTGCCAATCAGGGCTTCCATAATGTATACACATTTTATTTAGCCTGCAATATGCTGAAACAAACATAACGCACTATCCCCATCTCTACATTTACTGACCTGTCCTTGTTTATTTCATTGCCACTGTCCCGTTTGTGAAACACCATGGTGTACCGAGCTACATCCGTGGGCGGCCTCACAATAGTCATTTTCTGCAGCTCGACCCTACACAGGACGGTAGAAAACAGAATAAATCAATGAACTAACAAACAAAGGAATATCCACCAGCACCACCCATCTGCTCCACATTGGTGCAAACAAAAAACTGATGAATTTGAAATGATTTCCATTGGTCCCTGTGTCTCACCTGATGCGAAGGTCATCGTCCTCCCCTCCCCAACCCCAGTAAGTGTTTGAGAATCCATTCACTTGAAGAAACTGCTCTCTGGTCATCGCTGTGACTCCTCCAAAGTAGCCTTTGTAACGAAGCCTGAGAGCCGAGGATTATGAAGGAGAATCATTATACTTGGTTTAAGTATGAGCCCATTAAAGGTCATATCATGCCTTAATGCTGCGTTGTTTATTCTCAAAGGTAATATAAAGCTTAACTGCCGACCAATAACTTTACAGGAATTTACTCTGAGTCACATACTCACTTGTATCCTGTAGCATTCCGACCAACCACCAAGTGTTTGGGCTGCTTGTCACAGACGTAGAAATTGTGATCATTTTCAGGAACCAGGTCCACATCGTGGAAGATGAAACAGTCCCAATTATAGTCTTTCAGTGCCTCCAAATACCCAACATTCAATAACTTGGCACGGTTAAAGGTTGCAACACCGGCCTGTAAAAAGAAAAGGAAGAATACACAATAAAATCCCCGTCTGCCATGGTCGGTTATGGAGTACTGAATGTACAGTTTAAACTGCAGCATAGACATTGCATTACATGTGTCACCGTGTTTGATCCTTTGAAAAAGTACAATAGGTAGATTGTAGATTTTCAATAGGTCGCAGGTTCAGAGAACAGAACAGCTGTGGCATTTAAAACTGAGTGTACATGACTGATTTGCATGTTTCTCCGTCTCTTTTTCAACAAATCTGTACAACACACGCACAGCCTCACACAAAAAAACTGTTCTGTGTTAACCTTCTAACCACTATCTCCTGGTGCACAGAGAACACCACTTGTTTGCAGATGACTAACATGTGAATATGTTCTGTTTTACTTTTTGTTTTAGTTATACGTCTCCAGGTAAAACATACAGATATGAAAACAGCTGGCGGACAAATTGTTCAATAACTTGTTAAAATAACTCAAAGATAATATTTTGTCCATTTGATTTGCTTACAAGTTTAAAGTTTCACGTGATTTGTCTTTTGTCGTTTGAAAATGAAAATGGATTTAAAGCACCACAAAAAATTTTGGATAATATTTCTTCACGTAAAGTTGCCTTTTTATCCTCTGCTTGTGCCACTAAGGTGCAGTGGCATCACATGTGGTCATTCTAACATATTTTTTAAAAATAATTTTCATTGACCCATAAGTGACAATTTTTACTTTTTGATTTAGAGGATTATGTTAAGGGGAAAATAAATGTAAAGTCATAACAAGCAATAGTGTGAACTATACCTAAACTGACTGAAACAATTACCAACACTAATAATTGTATAAATGATTATGAATTGTTACAAGTCATTATCGATTCTATCGATTCTTTGTGTAATTTATTCATGGTTGAATGCACTTATTGTAAGTCTCTTTGGACAAAAGCGTCTGCAAATGAATGTAATGTAATGTAAAACAACTTCAGTGCAGTGTCCGGATATGACGATTTGATTTCATATGATAATCGTGTGACGTGGAACAGTACCTGCTGGATGATATAGATGGTGTAATGTAGTTGCTGCCTCTGCAGAAAGGGATGCAGATGGTGCAGGAGGTATAGGAGGTGTCGTTCTCGGCTGCGATGGGGGATGAGGATCGCCACGCTCTGCCTCGCTGTACAGTCGGTGGGCTCATACTTGCCCTTAGCCACTTCTTTGTTTTCACTCTCCACATCCTTCAGTTTCAGAGAGGGCTCGAAAGACAGCTTCACAGCTCCCTCTGCAGCAACACAGTCATCACATCTAAATACATATTTGGGGCTCGGGTGATAATGATCATTTTCTCATATGTCATTTATACAACAGTAAGCAGATTAAGTCACAAGCAATGCAACATGTTTAAAAGGAATCTTTGCTGAATAAGTGTTTTAAAACATATTTTCCAATGTAATTTCAAGCCATTTCTTTTGCACCCTTGATGAACCCATTCAAGACAGACAAATTAATCTTTATCAGCAGCCAACAGGGGAAAAAAGGCTTACCAGTAATTCGATAACCTTTAAAATATTGTTTCCCACCATTTATTACCATGAAAAGCACAATAAGCCATCCCTCGGTTTGAACTAACGTTCCTGGTGATATCATTGATTAATGATTGACATAATACTTTGTCTTGTTTGTTACAACGTGGCTATCTTATCTAATCTACCTTAGAATTTAGAGAAAGACAAAACAGAAAAAACAGAAAAATAATCAAAAATAACCATTTAGCGAGTGGGCAACATAATCATTCAATTTACTTCTTTTAATTCATTTCTTTAAATTAACTCAGTTAACGTACACTAATCGTCATTTCACCTTTTAAATCTGCACGTTGATGTATACTTACGCAGCAGCGGAGACTCCGGAGGGCATTCGCCTTTTGGTGTCGGAGTGTTCAAGTGATCAGGCGCCGCCGTCCAAGGGCTGAGTTTGTCCCTTAGACCGTCTCCTTTGACGAGAGTTTCTGTCGTGGTGGAGGAAACCTGGAAGGATTTCACTGTTTCGCCTGAAAAAGCGGCGATCCATGCCAGCACTGAGAGCGAGAGAAAAAGCAGAACAAAATACTTCCCCCTGCGCAAAACCTTGCACACCGGCGAACAGAAGCCCATGGCTGTTTGACTTTGCTAATTTTGGACAGTTAAAGTGGCAACTGTAGAAGCGGCTGTCTTGTAGGTTAAGATATCTGATCCACGTATGACATTTCAGCAAAAATAATGGCAGCCACAGACTCAGTGACCAGTCATCCCATGGCGATGACACATGCTGCAGGTCTGGACCGTCAATCAATGACGTGATCACCGCGAAGCAACAAAAAACTTATCAGTGAAAATCCATCGCCGGACCCTGAACGTCCAGTTTGAGGAGACGAGGCCCAAAAAATTTAGTTCTCCAAGATCTGCAAATTTATTTAGAGAGAAAACATGTTACAAACGAGAATTGATATATAAACATCATCATGTGATACTTACATGTCTTCTTGCGCTAAAACAGGTCAGGAACGGGTTAGAGTTTAAAAGAGGTATCCGTTACTACCCATTACTTTTCATACAACAATAATAAACAAACAAAAAGGTACCGGATAAATGTCTTCAGGTCAAGTTCCCCATTCCTCTTTAATTTATTCCCTTACAAACTAGTGAAAAGGCTTCCTGAAAGGTAATATTACACTCAGCAACTGTACACCTGCGGTTTCTGTGCCACTTGAAAAAGTTTCAGATCCCATTGTCCACAGTGTAACTGAGCTATTCTCATGTGACAGCTGTTATCAGCTTATCAAGCAGGGTCGAAAAGGTCACGTATTCTCTGCTGTGATCGAATCTTCTAATCAAGCATCGCCCACTAAAGTGCCTGAATAGAGAGGAAACAATAACAAAAAATGTCTATAACAATTTTCCAAAGTAAAGATTGTTAATGAAAGTTGGCTGACTTCCTGGGAATCGATTAGTTATTCGAACCACTCGTTGTAGCACGATGGTAAATATCTGCCCAACTCGGTTGTGACCATGAGCCACAGGTACGAATGACTTCCCAAAACTAAAGAAGCAGGTCAACCCCCCTTGCATATGGCATCAGCTGATCTAACTTGAGCAACCAACAACAAGCAAACACAACACGAGTCCCCTGTTGTGTCGTGTCAACATGTCTAGAGGACACATTTAAAACCATGCACAACAAAGCTTTGACATGTTTAAGGCTCTTCCGCCCCCCTCGCGACGTCTCCATCAACCTGAGTGTGGATGTTCGTTTTGGGGACAGTGGCATGCTAACGCTGGCTAGCTCTGAGCGCCACCACGATAACAGCTGTTCGTGAAAAGACTCCACGCAGGACACTACCTTCTCACATCGGCAGCTCCTCCTTCTCCTGCTCCCTCTCCAGTGTGTCCTGTCGAATTCTTTGTTTGTTTGTTTTTTGTATCCGTGAAGTGAGTGTGCACGTGCCCCGGTGGACTCGCAGACAGAACCTAGCTGCGTGTTGCTGCTAGCGGGCAAATTGCGGAGGTGGCGCTGTTCAGTCACCGAGAAGCGCCGCACAAGTTCAACATTAGCTGTAGCAGTCGCACACCGCACAAAAAAAGAACGTGCTACGACTTTACTGCCTTTCCCTGACAGAGAGCTGTGGTTCCCTTACCTTGTCGTTCACACATGCTAACGTTCTCCCCTCAGGTCCATGGTTGTCCCCGGTTCGAAACCCAACAAACCATCAAGCTAACATTAATAGACACGCTTCTGCCGGGCGTTTTTCAAACTAAAAGCTTTACGCAATGGGCAAGTGGGTGTGTCCCTGTTCATAAGTTACCCAGTGACATCATCAAGTGGTCATGTGCCATTTGACTGCATATTAAAAGCAGACTTCAAAAGATCTTCGTGAAATTCCGCAGCCCTCGGCAGATAGTTTAGGATGTCTGTGTAGCAGTTTTGACTTTCTTACGAAACCGTGATTTTGAATGCAGCATCGTCAAACCGGAAATGATTATCCTTATTTTTGTAGGTGGCTTTATAAAGTTCCGAGTATATCGCGTGTTTTACTAATACTTCCGGTGTGGGTTTTTCAAAGTAATAATTTCCGGTCACCAAAAAAACAAAAACTCATTGTTACAGCCCTGGTTATATTAACAATATTTTTGCAACAGGCAACACTGGCTCCATGCTGTTCAAAACACTTTAATCAATGTCAGTGTTACACACATGATCTTTGCTAAACAGGGCAACAAAAAATTACATATTCAATTTTAACAAAATTATTGGCAGGTTTACTACGTTTATTATGGATTCATTTGCTGTACTATGTTTGACCACATTGTTAATTTAGATCCAGTGACTCCAAGGTGCTGATGCAGAGTTTGAACAGATGTTGAAAAACATCTGTATATAATACAGGTACTGTGCAGTCTTCCTTTGATTTTGTCTTTATCTACCTTCAATAAGTTACATAAATACTGTACAATACGAAAGCAGGGCTTAGAATTGAAAATAATGTAAATTTCTTATAAAAAAAGGAAGGGGCTTTCTTCAGATTAGAAAAGGGGCTGTGACAACCATTCCCATAATGCAATTCTTCCTGGTCATTTTGTCCCAAACCGTCTCTCACTGAACCCTCCAGATCAGACAACATGCTGGTGTCATCTGCTGGGGTCTGCTGGCTCCGAGGATAAAGGTCTTCCTCCTATAGTTGTCCAGCTGCTACAGCCTGCTTCAGGTCAGCCATGATCCTGAATGTCTCCGCATGTCGTCTTCTGTTAAGCAAGTGGTGGTGCTGCAGTCTTCAAATGCCTTTTTACCTACTTTTTTTTTTTCATGACACTTAGATAGTTCCATTTGAAGAAGATCTCTGTGTTGGATTTTTACACAGAGTTTTCCTGATTATTATACATTTGAATGCAAACAAAATGTCTAAACTTTGATTATGGCTTTAAATCTAGTTCAAACCCTTAACCTGTCTTTTCATAGCATAATCAAACAATATTGATCAGTAATTAATTTGGTAATTATTGGTTAAGAAGAAACATAAATAAAAAGTAAAAGTCCTGTATTCAAAATGACGCGAGAATTGATCAGCAAAATATACTTTTAATATACTTAATATACTATACATAGAACAAGAGTCTTTTATACTCTGGAAATATAGAACTTAGTATCTTCAGGCCACTCCTCTGCCTCTTTATACCTCCTCTGTGATGATGATGTGTGGTGAAGGCCTATATAGTGAGAATGACATTAACTTGTGAAACAGACCTGTAGTATTTGCAGTTGTCATAGACTTGTGAAAAACAAAGCAGAGAGAGTTCTCTGAAAGCTCTCCTCCAAAATACCACGTAGACCTCCTTCTGCATGTTAATTTTCACCTTATTTGTTTTTTTCATTTTTTTTTACCACTAAGATCTATATTATGGGGAAATCCGATTTTTTTTTTTTGAATTTAGCTTCTTATGATTGTAAAACAGCAAGTACTTTCAGATTAGAAAAGTACAGACAACCCTCAAAAAATCTCATCATCTAAATTTCTCATTATAAACTTTGCTTGAAATTGATGTAAATACACCTAGCAAATATCCCAAATGTTGTAGCGAGAATTTCACAGTGTTATGTTAAGGGACTATACAGTACTTCCAATTTTTTTAACATCTTATCATTGGCCCCAATAGAACATAATCAGTTAGTATAGATCATTGTGTCATCATCCAGTAATTGTATGTATTTAAAGTATGCATCTACATCATCTGGTCTAATTTATCAAACTGACGAGTCTGTGTTGTCCACTGGTGTAAGGTTGTTCCATGTTACCAGCGGGGTCTTTTTGCTTTTTACCTCCACAGACAACTTGTCAATTTCTCTATGTCTATATATGTATAAGAATAATCACATGTAATGCAATGTTTTTTAGTAGTACAAAATGTTTTATTATTATTAGCAGGCTTAGTATACATCAACGAGTCACAGGATTCAGGTATAGTACAGTAGGCTAGTTGGAGTGATTTTTTCCTCGAGAGAAACATGTTTCTGACAAAATGTTAAGAAGATGGAAAGATTAAAAGGTTTACATGTAAAAAAAAGAAAAAGAAAAAACACACCCTATTAATGGCACAGATGAAATTTGACACATTCACACGCACACATGCTATCACATCAGAGAACTCCTCCTTGACTCCTCAAAGCTCAAGGACAGAGTAACAGTTCCACTGCCAAAGCTCACCCGTGGCTGATGCTTTGCTGAAGTCGGGTCATTGCCGTTGGTCTTCAGGCTGATGGACGAGGACGGAGTCGAGGCAGAAGATCCGCTGGACCTTTTTCTTGAAGCTGTGCTATGCTTTAGTGTCGCTTTGGCGGCCACTTTGAAAGCGTGGGCTGCCGTGCTGCATCTGACCTCCTCAATGGTGTTCCGGGATGGTTTGAAAAGGATTATGTAGACCTTGTTGAAGAAGATACAGGCCAGCATCCCAAAACTGGATGCCATTATAGCAATGACCTCCACAGCTGACACAAACTTACCATATGTACTAAAGTAAGCGGGGATAAAAGAGATCCAAACAATGAAGAATATAAGCATACTGAAAGTGATAAACTTAGCCTCTGTAAAGTTTTCTGGAAGTTTACGGGATTTAAATGCAAAGAAGAAACATATGGCTGCCAGGAGACATGTATAGCCAATGAGAAACCCAAGAGCCATCACAGAGCCCTCGTTGCAGGTGATAAAAATGATCTCATCAATGTCATAATTCCTGTAACTGGAAGGAGGGGCATTGTAAAGCCAGACCACACATATCATGACTTGGACAAATGTGCACAGAAACACCAGCAGAAACTGTAGGTTGAGCCCCCACCATTTACGGTGAAGACTTGTAGGGATTTTAGCTTCAAACACCAAAAGAACCCTGTTGGTTTTCACAAGGATGCAAGAGATACAGAGAACAAAACTGATCCCAAAGGCAGGCTGACGTAAGCGGCACATCCAATCCTGTGGCTCTCCAATGAAGATGAGCGAGCTGGAGAAGCAACAGAGAAGCGAGAACAGGAGCACGTAGGACAGTTCTCGATTTGTGGCCTTCACTATTGGGGTGTTGCGAAATCTGACAAACACTGCCATCACAAAGCCTGTCAAGGCCACTCCCAGTGCTGCACATATGGCCAAAGCTATTCCGAAAGGTTCTGTCCAGGAGAGAAACTCAATTTCCTTCAGGAAGCAGAAAGTGTGGTTCCCATTGGACCAGGAGTTATTTGGACACTTGGTACAAACGCTGGCATCTGTATGAATAAAAAAAAACAATGCTGCAATAATTGGTTGCAATAGGTGAAAAATTAGCAGAAATAGTTTGTGAATTTTTGAATGCTTAATACCTTTGTGATTACTGTACTCTCCATCTGAACACTCAGTGCATTCAAAGCAGCAAGTGGGCATACTATCGATGATGCCCTTTCTTGTGCCAGGTTCACAGTCCTCGCTGCAGTTAGAGAATGGCACCTATGGGATGTAAAACAGACAGAAAAGTTGCATGAGAAACTGTTTCTATCTACTATTTCTATCTCAGCTCAGTTCACAGTGTTTTACCATAATTCTTTTCCCTGTTTTTTTAATGCCTCATATACATGTATACTGATACATTCACTATCACTGCTCTTATCTATCTTATTTCCAGCTCTGATAAAACATATATATGCTACCTGCAGACAAAGCCGTAGCTAGCAAGTAGCTTCTGACCCTGTTGGAGCATTTAGCAGCTAAAGAGACCTAAACAAGACTTAAATGAGAGTGAATATTGGACTTTCATTCCCGAGGTGGACATAAAACATATGAATTGCCAATGTTCATCCACGTCTGCCATATTTGTAAAAGAAGTGATTCAACAGAACAGTTTTATAAGGTGGTATTATTCCAGTGCTGTGTTTGCAGCTTGTTTTATTGCCCCCAAGTTGCTGAAATTGTTGCTTTACGGAGAAAATTGAGCCTTTAAAAGTTGTTATATTGTATGTTTGCAAAAAATACTCGGCTGGTTACAATGTTTTGCTTCCTTGTTGTTATCACTGGCTGACAATTCTAAAGATATAATGCCTGCAGGGTTTTTTTTTTAAACACTGAATGACAGGAAACACAGGAATGCATGAAAACATCAGCCCCCAAAAAAGTTTGACTGACCTCTGAACTGTATCCATTCCATAGAATCTTTGTCTTGTCAATAAACCGTTTGGCTCCTCTCTTAGCGTGCATGTTGTAGTATCCAACCTCCTCAAATACCACGGAGCCATCTTCAGCAGACCTGTGCCAGTTTATTATAGTGTAATTTGCTGCCAGGTCGGCATTCTCTTCAAAGTGGATCTTTTCCCCCATACTGTTGGTGTAGTTCAAATGTCTGAGCTGCTTCAGGACCTGTGAAGCACAAACACACATTTGGATGATTCACACAGAAATAAGCTATTTAATTTCTGTGGTTGTGGGAAAATGCGATGTGTTACCTGCCATGCTTCCATTTTCTTTATATCTGCACAGGAATTGTTGGCAAAAAGTCCATGACCAGGTGTGCAGGTGAGTATGTCCTGCAGGGCCTGTGCAATGGAATACACTGCAACATACACATTATAGGAGATTCGGAGGTGTGTGTTGTCCAGGTACGGGGTTTCAACACTTGTGATGTCTTCCTCACCTGTACACAAAGGCCTGAAACTAGTGCTGTCACTTTCTTGCAGTCTTGGACTGTCTTTCAGATAACAGTTGAAGGTTTCCTCCCAAAACTCCCTGACAAATTCGTTGTGACTGTCTTTCTGTGGTTGAACTCGTTGTAAAAACTCCCTAAAGCCAGGTATAGGCCCTGCCTTTAGGGCAAAGCCAATAGTCCCTGCAACAACATCTAGATATTCTGGTTTAGCAATGAGGGAGGAGCTGGCCCATGCTTCGCTGGCCAACCAAATGCGATCTGTGATGTTTCTCCTGACCATCTCTTTGATTAAAGGCTCAATATCTGGGCCGCTGGCGAACACAACAATCACTTTGGCTGACGAGTTTTCAATCCTATCTGCCAGAGCTTGGATTTCATGGTCCTCAAAGTATTGAGAGATAAGTTCATTTAGGTGAATGCAGATGTCTCGCTCTTCCATTTCCTTCTCAAACTTTTCGATCCCTGGGCGTCCATAGTCATCGTCCGAGGCCACAGCGATGACCCAGTTCCACTGGAAGTACTCAATGATGTCTGCCATGGCTGTGGCCTGGTACTCGTCTGTAGGAATGGTTCTCATGAAGGACTTGTACTGATTCTTGTTGCTCAGCAAACGACTAGAGGAGGCATAGCTGATCTGAAACAGGAAAGATATCAGTTTAGTCTCTCAGGTTTTCATTTTGTCCTGCTCATTGCTGCTTTTACACCAATATGAAGGTGTTGTCTTTTTGCTGATAAAACACATTTCCCTTGATTAAAGTCAGTGACTCTGCTGGGGTATTGATGTTGTGGTGATGAAGCCACTGTTCAGTTACTCACCTGAGGAATGTAAAAAAGACCCAGTAAGTTTGCAACTGCTGTGGAGACTGCAGATCCAGCTGCTCCTACTACTGCAATAGTTGATGGGATGTGATTAGTGCAGTTACAAAATTCGTCTAAATTTAAGGAGTCAATCTTATTTTGGGCCACAAAACTAAGGGTAGCTTCCAGGGCTTTTGACACTGTGTTGCATGTGTCAAATATCCTGTAGCCCAGAGTGATGTTGGGCAGGAGAGTGCTGCTGTTGTTGATCTCATCGATTGCAAAAATCATGGCCTGGAGCCAACGGAAACCACGGAAATTGAACCTGCAAAAACAACATGGCATGGATTTAGAGGAGTTGAAAACAGTGCGTTGTCAAAAAAAATACTTTTTTGTCAACACATGACAAAATTTTACCTGACACATTGTGTGGATTCTGGTCGGGCTGCAAGGTCTTGGTCTTTGGATGAAACACCAAAGTGTATTGGGAAAAGACCTCCCAGTAAAATGTCACCGGTCATCTGTGCTCTTTGATGGGGCCCATAAGTTGAAGTGACATAACTGGACCCCAAGAGTATCAGATAATACAGAACTAGTCTCATTTTTATTTTCGTTTTCCCCAAATGGATTGGATTATGTTCCACAACTCCACAGAATGAAGATATTCTCAGCATAATCTTCTCCCACAAATTCGCCCGCTGCGCTCTTCTGTTATATTCATGTTTGCACAGAAGTGGATACCTGCCTGTAGGAAGAAGAGTAAATGAACATTTATGCCTTTGTTTAAGAGTAATCAAAAGGACCACAATCACATCAATATCTATTTTTCCCAATAAAACAAACATGTTAATGAGGAAAATGTATTTAGATTTTCATAATCTTGAACATTCTTGTTCTGCAGCATTAACATTAAAATAACTCCAATCACCAAGCTCTCCTTCCCTTATGAACAATGACAAAATGGCGAGAATAATGTTGTTAGGAATCAACAGGACCTGAGGCTACTGTTACCAAGCGGGGGTACTCAACTATATAAGAATTCTGAGAGTTGAGAGTTGACTTCTCTGCTAGTGTTTCTAAAGACAGACGACTTTGAATGGTTAACACCTCAGTAACTGCGTGGTCATGTTGCTTGAAATGTCCACCTGAACCAAAATAGACGCAGGATTTACATGAGCTGAGAATGAAGTCACACTCTAATGACCCTCCTTCCTGCAAACACTCGGTCTCACGCTGTGGCCAGTGAACCCAGTCACCATGGAGCAAAGCCACGGCAGCCTTATTGCATCTGGCTAATACTGCTGGAAAAATGCTGGGGCAGAGCTGTGATAATGAAGTGACTAATGCCTTCAGGAGCCACTGTTTTGCCCCCCCACGAACCACCATTAAGACAAGGTCTATGCAGAGCCATATTAAATCCTTTTTAATTTAGTATCACCATTATTTTGGGATGGAAAGCTGATTTTCTTAAGAAAAAACAAACAAACATGTTCAACAAAAGTATTATGGGACAGTGTTATGTATTTACATGTAAAATACAATAGCTAGTTCTCAATGGCCTTTTTTCTGTAAATAACACGCAAATTTAAACAACATAATATATGCTTTCTCCAACTGGATGGATATTAAATTAAAATACACAGATTTCTTACAAAGTACAATCAGCAAAATAATTGATCGAGTATTATGAGCAGTTTTAAAATACTAATAGGCTAAATTTAAAAAGGTACCGAACTATTTCTGAATTGTCTAAAACAGTTTTTTAGTGCTTTTTAACTACCAAAGTCAAACTATTTAAACAACAAACATGGAGAATAACACATGATCAAACTTACCGCCTGGCACCTGTCTGTATTAAATACACTTGAAGCAGTCAATCTGCAGCTATGCAGCGATTTTAAAGCCTTTCCCCAAAATATCCAGGGTGCTGAATGAATTTACTGGACAATGGCTTTAGCGTCTGCACCTCTTTCTGCGGATGAATCATTAACAGAGAGGGCTCGTCCATTTCCTTCAGTTAATGAAGTCTTCTCACAGTTCAGTCGAACCAAAGGCATCACTACCAGCCTATACTGGCAGAAAATGAGCTGGGAAGGTTACAGTACTATAATTTATAATGATCTACTATTAATACAAATATCAAGGAAATAAAATGATGTAGCTTCGTTCACTGACAACATCTAGAATAAGGGATAAAAGAGTCAGGTTCATCTTCGTTTGCCACCTTTTAAGTTGTGATGTTTGGGTCTTTCATAATACAAATAGAATAATAATTCACAATAAGTTTCATGACGGTATTTACTTAAAAATGTAATTAGGTGAATTCAAATACGACTGACTGATATTCAAGCTCATTTTGTTTCCTAGTTCAAAGATCCACAGTGCAACATTTGTTTCATTACTGTAATGAAAAAATAAGACCATGCACATGTCTATACTCGTGGGACACAGAAAATTCCCTGTGAAACTCAGTTGTTCTTTATGTGTCTGTCTGAATGAGTTCTGTCGGACCCAAGAGAGGAAATAATTATATTTACACTTCACATAATGCATTTGAAATCTATTTATCTGTTGTTGTTTTTAAACCTGTTAGGCTCCTTAACATCCAATCATCACTAAAGTGAATGTCATTAAAGAGCGCCATCAAAAAACCTATGAGATAGTTAAGCTTTCATATTGACTTAAATTGAATGATTCACAACGTTTAATCATGCCACTGACATGGAAACTATTCCACGCTGAGCATATAGCTGGTCCTTTGAGCGGCAAAGTCATTAAAAATTCTAATTAGCCAGTTGGAATGAAAAGGCAGAACATTCTTCTAGCCATCATTTACTCTTCTGGCAGAATCTTTATTTGAAGAAAGAAAAGGAGGAACATTGCTGCGGATGAAAGCTACATTTTTATAGTCTACAGTCAATACGGTGAGCCTCAACTCTGCCTGTACTGCATCTCTTCCTCGGAGTGGATGTTTCAAGTTAGTCAATGAAATAATTCAGAACACAAGCTACTTGTTTTCATTCTCCTATGTTCAATACCACGTTAATTACAACCTTCTCCATCCATGTGTAAAATGCGTACTGCTTAACTCGGTGACTCCTGCTTAATATTCTCAACAGGATGGAACAAGTCATGAAGGGACCCTTGGCTCAGTTATAGTTGACTATCTAAACTTACTCCTGTAGGAACAGGTAACTTTGCCTTCGAAACCTCTCCAGTCACTTCACTTCAAAGCACATGTGCACTTATGCAGGCACGTCTGGTTCTTAAACAAATAGCACCCCCTCGTTGACACCCGGTCATCAGTTCTGACCTTGCATTTGTCCAGCAGAGCTGCAGGATGATACCAGGAACCCCTGGAAGCAATGGATTGCACCATTATGTTCCTCAAACAGTGTGTTACCTTGTCCATCTCCCTATGCTCTGATGAGCCGGTCTTCGATTAGTTGCTGAGCAGATGTCGCCAGTGAAAACAATTTCAGTTACAACATGTTGACTCATCTGAGTCCCATCCTATACTGTGTTCACAAGACGCCTTTATCTCATTTGTTTAAATCAACTGGTAGGAAGAGATGTCAAATAATTTGCAATGCAACACATATACCTTCATATGTCGGAGCTGTATGATCAGCAACATGTGATTCAGAAATCCTGAAAGGTTTCCAGAACTTTTCCCGAACCAAGATTATATTTGTAAATCAATCATTACGTTCACATTTTATGACTCTGAAGGTGACACAAGGTGTCAGCAGCGTTTTATATATATCTCAATAGGTATCAGGATTTGATTTAAATGAATGGCAGTGCATGTTCCTTTTGTCTTTCAATACCACAACCAAGATTTAAAAGAATATGGAAAACTTAAGCATTTTATTTCAAATGCAGAAAATAACATTATGATCAATTTCCTGCACTTTACTATAAAATTACGAATTACAAATTATAGTGTGTACTTAGTTTTCTTCTAAAAATACACATAGGTGTATAAGTTTTGATACTGAATGAAAGCCAGATTTTGGTTTGTAGGCCTCATACCATAACTTCATGTATCCCTATCTTTGTGAAATGCACGACATTTTTTGACAAGCCAGTAGAGTCCTCTAACAAATCATTTGGATCCCGTCTTTTTCAGAAATGGCACGTACGTCTGAAATGTAACATAATGTGTCAAAAATGTTGAGCTGAGAAGAGTTTTCGCAGCGAATGGACTAATCCTCACATATAGTGTCGCCTGGGACAGATCAAAACACCGTCACATAGACTGCTGCATTCAGCTGAAAAGGTAAGATTGTCTTTTTATAAATTGAGTAAATAATCTACTGGTTTTGATCATAGTTAGTGTAAATATTCTTGTTTGTCTTGAAGTTTTTTTCTGTTCTCACTCATCATGTATCATTGAATAATCGTAACTGTAATATAACACATTTACGGTAATGAAGCTACCACCTTTTCGAATATCTTACTGTTTCATATACGCAGGCTTTAACAGTTAATCTCCCACTTGTCAACTGTGAAATGATTACGAGTGATAGTTAACATACGATAAGTAAAACAGGGACTTTTTTATTTTTATTCTGCAACAACATTTTCTATTTTAATTATGTAGGGATAAATTCTATGAACGCATATGCAGGATCTGCACTTTGTTTTGAGGATTAATCGAGGGTTAGTTTGTGTTAGTCTGATTGTGTGGTTCTTTAAAAAGTGATTGGGAGTCTAAAAAACTGGCTACACTGCATCCATTTTGCTGCACAAAAAGTGAAATCTTATGGGCATGGTGTGAAAAATTACCCTTTCCTGTGTGCATCACTTGGATTTTTTTTATAGTTTCAAACAATTCTTTATGGTGTATTCAAGATTCCTGCAGTTCTGATGAAATGGTCTATAAGAAAACAAGAGTTGCACATCTAGACAACATTTAACTTCTTATTTTCTATCTAATGTTTTAAATGGATGCATTTGATTTGGAAATATACATACAACTTTACTTACATTTTCACAAAAGAGGTTTTTCTCCTTCGAACAGACAATGTACCTGAGTTGGTTGCTGTGTCTATTTTGTTATTGGTGGAATGACACAACGTCTACTGAATATTTATTTAAAACCACAAGTTGTCTACCGCTTTCTAGGCAAGGCAAGTTTATTTGTATAGCACATTTCAACAACAAGGCACTTTCTGCTCTTTCTGATTACTGTACTTACATTCTCATCTATAACATTTATATGTGTTTTATCTTGAACAACTGTAACAATAAACGCAAAAGGTCTCGATCAACAGTATGTCGGGGGCACAGATTCTGCTGTTCCTGAAGAGTTTGTCACGAAGGAAACCACTGGAGCCTGAGGGGGAAGTGTCCAACTTTCGCCGGTGCCTGACCACCCTTGACCTGGTGGCTCTGGGGGTCGGCAGCACACTGGGGGCCGGTGTGTACGTACTGTCGGGAGAAGTGGCCAGGGCCGTGGCCGGGCCCAGTATCATCATCTCTTTCCTGATAGCAGCAGTGGCCTCAGTATTTGCCGGACTGTGTTACGCTGAATTTGGAGCTCGTGTTCCCAAGACTGGCTCTGCTTATCTCTACAGCTATGTGACTGTGGGGGAGATATGGGCTTTTATCACCGGCTGGAACCTGTTGCTGTCTTATGTCATAGGTAAAGATGAAGTCTCCCTGAATTGTTTTGCAGTATGTGTTGCATGTTTAATTTTCATCTTGGAAAAATGCTTTAGTCTCTCTTTTTAGACTTTGTCCTGATATAATAAGTCTCAAGTTGAAATATTTTAGTCCCATTTCATGTACTCTCCTTGTTTACTGTTTTCAAGGGACATCTAGTGTAGCCAGGGCATGGAGTGGAACCTTCGATGACCTCATTGGAAATGTCATCGCCAACTCTCTGGGTAAACAGGCTGCGATGGACTTACCTGGATTAGCTCCCTACCCAGACTTCTTTGCAGCTGGCCTCATAATGCTCTTGGCAGGCAAGTTTCGTAACATAGTCTATTATTCTTATTTATGTCTAAAATATTAAGAATGAAAAAAACTTTAGGGAATTACAGATTAAAATATATATTTGATGTATATTGAGTAGTTTTTCTATTTTTGAAAGTCATGATGAACTTTATATTTCGTTTGTGTTTTCTTTCCAGGGATTCTTGCGTTTGGTGTGAAAGAGTCAGCAATCGTAAATAAGATCTTTACTGCAGTCAACATCGTGGTGTTGCTGTTTGTTATCCTCTCTGGCTTCATTAAGGGGAACATCAACAACTGGTATATCGGCGAAGATTCTCTCTTGAATGCATATGAGTATGTATCATTGATTGGAAAAAAAAAAGCTTCCCTAGCAAACCACACAAACAAAAAATGTCTAATCTTGTGTTATTGTTTTTTTTCATGCTTTACTTTAGTTAAGTGTATTTTTTCAGGCTGTTACTGCTAATAAGAAATATTAAAACAACTAAATATGGGTTGAAAATAGTCATCAATTAGTTTGTCATATTATTATATATCATGTGTTCTTTGCAGAAACCTCACATCACTGAATGAAACATCTGGATATGGCAGTGGGGGATTTTTCCCCTTTGGCCTTGAGGGAACATTAGCAGGAGCAGCTACTTGCTTTTATGCTTTCGTCGGATTTGACTGCATTGCTACAACAGGTAAGTTAACGGAGGCCCAGCAAGATGATTTCTTGTTACATAATTGTTGATAAGCAAAACCACTCATAAAACAGAGGTAAAGTAAAAAAAAAAAAAAAGGATCAGAATGACTTGCCCCATTCAGGTAGGGAAATATGCAGTAGTTTAGACAAATGCCTTATACACATTGTTTTATAGTACAGCATTGGAATATACTGCATGTTCCAAAACGCAGAAAAATGTATATGAAATCAAATGTGCTTTTCTTTAGGTGAAGAGGTTCAAAACCCTCAGAAGTCGATCCCACTTGGCATCGTGGCGTCTCTCCTCATCTGCTTCTTGGCCTATTTTGGTGTGTCTGCCGCCATGACTCTCATGATGCCGTACTATTTGCTCAGTGTTAACAGCCCACTGCCTGTAGCCTTTACATACATCGGTTGGGGCCCTGCAAAATATGCAGTGGCTGTGGGATCCCTCTGTGCACTGTCCACCAGGTACGGAACACAGTACAAACCCCTCTCTCTTCCGTAAATCAAATAAAAAATGCTGTATTTTATCAAACTTTAATTAAATTTTCAATCCAGTTGGTTAATTGGTATTTTAAATTATGTAAAAACATATACTTACTGTAAAGGAAGATCATTGGAATCCCAGTTGTCGTTGATGCAGTTTTTCCCTCACAGCCTACTAGGATCGATGTTCCCGATGCCTCGTGTTGTCTTTGCTATGGCCAGGGATGGACTTCTCTTCACACCTCTCAGTAAAATTAGCGAAAGACAAAGTCCTGTCATAGCTACCCTGGTTTCAGGGGTTGTAGCAGGTAAAACGTGTTAGTCATATCACTTTAATCAATTGAAGTCCTCTCTGTATTTTTTAAATATAAATCCCCCATGTGTGTGTTTTTTTACACCTTCATGCTCTCTGCTAAAAAGGTTCATGTACACTACACTGGTCCTTAACATCCAAATGTATTCATTCAGTGGAGGGACAATATTTGGCAAAAGGTTAATGTTTTCCTTTTCAAGCTGTATAGAGCTGAGTAAATCTGCAGAATAAACAGTTACGTGTCAACTGTTGAGTTCAAACGCACGGTCCATCTGAAATTGTAAATACACTTTCTCTGTGGTCCCTGTC
Source organism: Scophthalmus maximus (assembly GCF_022379125.1). NCBI lineage: Eukaryota > Metazoa > Chordata > Actinopteri > Pleuronectiformes > Scophthalmidae > Scophthalmus > Scophthalmus maximus. The sequence goes on along the minus strand of NC_061516.1, from coordinate 15,789,937 downwards.
ATAATAGCTTCACCGTGTTCAAAACCGCATTAGAAGCAAACATGTTCTCCAAAAGTTACAGTTAAGTTAACATTAGTGATCAGAAAGCTGATGAGTTGAGCGAGCAAAAAAAAGGTTTGGGTATTAAATCTCCAATATAGATGTTAGACCAGCCCTTGGATGAAGTTATAGTTGAAATATAGTTTATTGAAGTGAGTGTGAGAAGACATTATTAAAGGTTTATGTAAATTTTTCTCATTCTCATTGTTCATTTCTTTTCAGCTATCATGGCATTATTGTTTGACCTGAAGGCTCTGGTTGACATGATGTCAATTGGAACTCTCTTTGCCTACACACTTGTTGCCATATGTATCCTCGTACTAAGGTATGGCATTCCATAAATACTAACATTAATGAAACATGTGATATTATTACTGTGACCTTAATAATTGCCACATGAAACATTAATGAACCAATTACAGACGGGGATTCCCAAGAATTTGTGAATCAGGGAATAACAAAGAAACAAGAATAACAGAAACCAAAATTCCCTGTTATATCAATATACGTGTAATTACATATTATTTTAATCCTTTACCTGGGCACATTTATTGATATTTCCTCACTTTTGCAGATATCAAGCAGGCCTCAGTGAGGATTCATGTCTCAGCAAACCAGAGCCCTTTACCATTAGTGAACTATTCTGTCCTCCTTCACTAGCCACCACACGGACATCAAAAAATGTGTCTGTTCTCACTGTTTTTACGAGTAAGTGATTCTTCTTAGTGTCATCCTTTCCAAGTATTATTCCGAAAAATAGATACTTTTACCATTGTTAATAATCATTTGGACCACACATTGTTCTTTTCAGTCTTTTTAGCCATCATCCTAAGCCTCTTCATAACAGGGGCTGTCGACTCCCTGCAGGCCGTTGAGTGGTGGAGTTTACTTTGTGTCACTGTGATCGTGTTGATTCTGGTCCTTAATACCGTGATCATCTGGAGACAACCACAAAGTATCACAAAAGCTGCTTTCATGGTAATCTTTATCATCTGTCTTACTGAACGTGAAGCAACAATCTCTCTTTTAAATAAATGTCTGTTAAGTCACTGATATGCTGAATTAGGTAACACAAAGACTGTTTGTGGTGAGATTCCTCGAAAGAAAATACTGTTTTAAGTTTCTGCAATATTTCTGCTGCAGTTTCACATTAAATACACGTAACAATCTTGTTAACAAGTTCACACATTGCATTGCCAGTGTGAACTTGTTAACAAGATTGTTACGTGTACTGCTATCATTGATCAAAAATGCATTTGAATTATGAGACAACCGTCAGTTTCAACAGATCAGTTTGAAAAAATGTTGGAATTTTAATGTATTTCTTGCAACAGCAAAGTCTTGAGGGAAATTGAGTAGTTTTTCTTTAATTTGATTTTTGCCTCTTACAACATTTTCTATTTCACGTACAGGTTCCCTTTGTTCCATTGCTTCCTATTTTCAGCACCACTGTCAATGTCTACCTTATGGTTCAACTTGGATCAGACACGTGGATCCGCTACGCAGTGTGGATGGCAGTAGGTATGTCAACAATATCACCACAAAAACACATTTTCATCTAAACAAAATGTGCCATAACGTCAAACAATGACAACCTAATCACAGGTGATGTAACTTTTCTCTCAACAGGTTTAATCATCTACTTTTGCTATGGTGTGCGGCACAGTGTGCAGAAACAAAGACTTCAAAGTTCCCACCACCGAGTCAGTATTCACAGCATCACCACTACTATAGTGCAAAACGTTGAACCAGAACACGATAGCAATGGCTAAACAGTGATTGATGAACATTCACTGGGCAAAATAAAATGCTTTAATTAAAATATGGCCAGTTCAGAAGGTTAGGAAAGCATTTCAGTCTTGACCTCTGACCTATTTTTTAGTTTAGTCTATTTTTTTTGATTTAATAATTTGAAAAGGGCCAGTATATGTAACTGACACTAACAGTATCCCTTTCATATTGTGTTTTCATTCATCGGTTTCACTCCACATTCCTGTGGTGTGCAAGGAGTCACTTTCAGTGGCAAAGTGCCACATTTCAAGTACTTACTATATGATGAATTTGTATAAATACCAGAAGGAAAACGTTTTACAGTTTTGATTTTAAATACTGTGAATAAACATGGCTGTTGCAATGTGTAATGAATAGAAATTAATAAACCACATTAGGTCAAATTACATTTTAGTATCTAAGTTGCCTGTGTTTTGCCTTAGCCTTGTGTTACCCATTGCGCCTAACATTATATTTAGCTTAATGCTGTATTTGTATCATCTCTTGTTATTATGGATAATGCGCCATTTTTGTGATGTGCACATGAAATACACATGGCAAGCAAGTCCACCTTCTGCACCGTCTGTCTTTCTTTCTTTCTTGTATTGGGTATGTATGTGGGAACCTTGTTAACAAATTTATTTACGGAACGTGATAGGAACTCATGAAAGGAGTCGTGGTTTCGGGAGGCACCGTTTACACAGCCCACTATGTGAGCCCATGATAGCCAATCGGTTGGCAGACAGCAGGGAGCATTAGCCAATCGGCGACTCGCTTTGTAGGGGAGGCGCATTGTTCAAAAATCCAAACGCCGTCGTGTAGATCTCAGCTGAGGCGCACTCAGTGGTTAGTTAGTTAGTCACAGTCACCGTCACCGTCACCTTGAGTTGATTCAGTTTCAACTTAGTTTCGGTCACATACTTATTTTTTTGGCGATTTACTCGCTAACATTACGAACATTGAGTGACTGGACAACGGGCGCTCGTCGCACTTTGGACCTTCCAGGTAAGATTAAACAACATTCGCTTACATGTGGACCATACGTACACAACAATAATGCACTTAGTAACGTTAAGGCTGTGATTATAACATAATAACATGTATAACGTGTTTTTTTAATTTTATTCAGCCAGTGTTATTGTGGTGGAATATCGTTACAGCTTCTAGTGTCGTTAATGCATTTGAGCTGTGTCACAACGTGTTTGTACACTCTTCTTCTTCGTCGTTTTTAATGGCGGTTGGCTACCTTTGTGATAGGTGCATTATTAATGTTAATTCGATGTATTCACGCACTTAATCTCGCGTTGAAACGTGTGTATTCTCTTCACCATATGTTCCAAGTAGCTGAGATCACCTGCAGGCCTAAACGTTGTCATTGTTCAATGATATTCACCCAACTGGTTGCTTCAGTTAAAACGGGTTCTTTAATTAATATCTTCATTTTAAATTGTTGATTTCTAATGCACCAACGCTGAACCTGTCACAACAGGTCGTAGCCTGGGATATAATGTTCCTGTTTGACTGCCCGGACGTGCCTCGAGCTCTGTTAGGCTTAAAGAGGAGCAAAGGACACACTGTTCATTTTGTGTGTTTTCTCACCTTGTGGCAGGACACACCCTTATTTCTCTCTCCTGCAGTGAGGTGATGCATGGAGAGTATCGGAGTTAATGTTGTCACAGTATCAGTCAAAGTCTTTTTCAGAACCCGATGGTCACAGGCTGAGTGTTTACCTGCTGCAAAAAAACAAAAACAAACATATGACAGACGTGTGGAGGAAACCTGATGTTTTGAATTGGTTGTTCTTATGGAAGTTTCTCCAATCAGTTTTCATTTTATTTATTAACATAAGCACGTGTAAAAAAACAAAACAAAAAAAACAACGTGGGGGTGTGAATACTTACTGAATGTTCTGCATGCTGTGATCATGTCATTCTAATGAAGATTTGTTTTCTTGCAACTTGTTAGCATGGCGCTGTCTTTGTCGTCCCCGTGTGAATGCCCCTTCGATGAGGAGGAGGACATGGCTGTGTTTGAGTCGACAGCAGCGGAGCATGGAGGCCTGGCCAGACCACGTCTACCTGAGATCTCTGTCATTTCCCCCGGCCTCGACCCCCGGCCGTGCTTTGCCGAACCGGTGAGAGTTGTTGTCTGTCTATACCCAATGACGTTTTCACTGTTAAAGTTGCTTACCTGTCACATTTCTCACCAAAATGCATCGTATCCCAACGACCAGACAGAACATGTCAACATTTGTAATACCTTTAATCAAGTGTTGTGAGATCTATACATATTTACTTAAACTTACTGTTTGCTGACTGAAGGAGCACATCAGAATGGTAATTTTAAATCGTTCAATGTCAGCAATAAGCCATTAAAGATGTTTCAAATTTGTGTGTTTAGAAACTAGCAGTGAAACCTGGATTGGTCAGACAAGGAAGTGGTGGTGAAGGAAATGCTGAGAGGGTGAAAGTCTTCCTGCGCATCCGACCACTTACTGATCTGGAGAGAGAGAGGGGAGAAGCACAGGTAAGACTTTTTCTACAATTTCACAACTGCATTTATGCTGCATGTGTACACATTGAAAACTTTTTTTAGTATTAAAAAAAGTCAATTTATTGTTCATAGTACACAAGTTTCCTCTGCTTGATGTTCCCTCTTCTCTCAGGGTTGCGTGGCCGTCCAAGATGGAGAGACCCTGCTGCTCAAAGCTCCAAAGGAGTCTCAGAACATGAGGACTGCAGAGAGGGGCATCACCCAGAGCATGCACAAGTTCAGTTTCTCCCAGGTACACTTGTTTTTCCAGTTTTACATGATGTACGTAAAATCTTTTGTTGAACCAAAATAATATGGATATTCTGGTTAAAAGTAAAAAAAAAAAAAGAAAAAGTGATTCTATTAGGAGAGTGACCTGCACGGAAGTGAATGATATTCTATCATGCATTTATTTTTATTTTTATATAGTGTTGAACGTATTGATGGTAGCTGTAGGCTGAAGGGTTTGAATAGACACAAATATCAGTGATATTCATGTATCACATGCTAACCTTTATTTATATTATGCATTTATCATAGATCTTTGGACCCGACACCACGCAACAGCAGTTTTATGAGTTCACAATGAAAAAGATGGTGAAAGACGTGCTTCAAGGAGAAAATCGACTCCTCTACACTTACGGTGTCACTAATTCTGGAAAGACATACACCATCCAGGGTGTGATTCTATTCTTGTACTAATACTACTTAGTAAAGCTCAGGTTTGATTGCAATGTTAGTGTTTGCAGCTTTACAAAAAAGGGATTTGTTTGTTTTTGGACTTACAGGCAGTGGTCGAGAGGCCGGCCTCCTGCCCCGAGCGTTGGCGTCTCTGTTCAGGAAGCTGCAGGGTCGTCTTTATGGTGCCATGGACCTAAAGCCTGTCATGTATCAGGATGTGAGACAGCTTGAGCCCAGTGAGGTCAGGGTGGAGGAAATCCGCAGAAACTCTCTGCTCAAAGAGGTAAAGTGAAAAAAACTTGTTAGTAATGTACTATTTCTGTCCCATAATCCTTTCAGTGTCCTTTACAACAAAGAGTAATTTTAAACAACTGACCCTAAACTTTGCTGTAGGTACAAACTCCTTCCAACTTAATGTCAACTAATTTATAGTTAGCTCATCTGGAATGTTGCTTATTTCAGGCCTGAATAATAAAACGAGCTGGAATTGATTAAGGTGAACCAGATATGTGTTTGACAAGGGGGAGATTTAGATAATAAAAAGTTAATTAAAAATATGCATCACCTCAAGTTTGTCCCATGAGTGGAGCCTCATGGGTCACTCCAGTAAGTGGATGTGATTTACGTGATGGAGTTGAACCTAATTAGCTTGTTAATATACATTATATTCTGCAATTATTTTTATATTATAAATCTCAACAACAATGGAAGACTATTACAATATCAATGTCATTTCATGAGACCTTTTTTGAAAAAGTCTTTTAACATTGTGATCTGGGTAACCAAACTGCTCAGAGAGACAGGTACTGATGTCTTCCCTTCGTGTGTTTCAGGATGAGAATTTGACTTCTCGTCGAGGTGTTACCACGACAACTGTGGACAGCGGCATTGGAGGACTCTCCTCTTCAAGTTATATTGCCAGCCAGCTGGAAGGTGAGGAGGACAATCTTCAAATGTGTAGCAAAACCCTGTGTTAAATGAACCCCGGGGCAAATTAGAGACTGTAGTATCACTAATAATGTTTATTTATAGAGCTCTTTTCAAAATGTATATTACTAAGTGCTTCAAACAGTAGTCAAACATCCTCAGAATTATATAGTCAAAATAGTTTTAAAAGTTAAAAGACCGTTCAAGAAATTTTTAATTTAAGTAAAATCAGGAAACGCTCTCCGATATAGGTTTTGAGTCTTAATAATTTTTTTGTTGTCACTGTACAACTGATTTTTGACTTTACAGACTCTGACAGCGTTTGTCTGGAGCCCGACAGCCTTTCACACACCGGAGGAGAAGACCTGGAGGAAGGGGTGCAGTTCTCTATTTGGGTTTCCTTTTATGAGATCTACAATGAGTTCCTGTATGATCTGCTGGACGTGTCGCCCTCCCAGCAGCCCAGAAAAAGAGCCACACTGCGGCTCAGTGACGACAAGCAGGGCAACCCTTATGTGAAAGGTAAAACTGACCCATTTGCATGAATTATGTATAGTAATAATTGCTATAGTATATATCAGTTTGATCCTGCGGATGATCAAACCCATTATGTAGCTTAAGGGAAACAATAGATGAAAGTACTCCCATTTTCGTATGATGTTAGTATGTTTGCTTTGTTGTTCCTGCTGCTGCTTTTCATGTTGCCAGAATAATTTTTTTTCTCCCTCTTGTTATGTCAGACCTGACCTGGATCCAGGTCCGCAGTGCAGAGGAAGCGTGGAGGATTCTAAGGGCCGGACGTCGTAACCAGAGCTTCGCCAGCACTCACTTGAACCAAAACTCTAGCCGCAGGTAGGATCGCGTTAAACGCCCGCCTTTCAAAGCCTTGTTTTGAACCATTTTGTCAGACTTGTTTGACTTGCACTTACAGTCTCTCTAATCCTAAATGTATCGCCCTCGCAGCCACAGCATCTTCTCTATCCGTGTCCTGCACGTCCGCCCAGAGGAAGATCCGGGCCAGACTATGCAGATCAGCGAGTACGTTGTCTTATTTTTACCTACTCAAATTTAACTACATTTTACAGTATTTCTGCAGATCTTAGAGTTTTAAAAAAACTTACATTCACCTTACTGTTTTCACAAAAACAGTTATTATTGCATTCTATGTGGTATTATAATTTGAAACCTGCAGAAACCCTGATTTCAGTTTTGGTTTATGTTCATTTGAGTTTATAAAAGTGATTAAACGGTGCTGTCTCTGTTTTTTTAGACTGACCGTATGTGACCTGGCTGGGTCTGAACGCTGCAAAGAGCAGCGTAATGGTGAGAGGATGAAGGAGGCCAACAACATCAACACTTCCCTCTTAACACTCGGGCGCTGTATTGCTGCCCTGAGGCACAACCAGACCAACAAGTACGAGCTTGACTGTGACTTTTATAATTTTAACGGTGACAGTGGCGATGCAGTACCTAGGTATTTGAATGAGCTGGCCGTTTGAGAAATCAATATTTTGAAAACTTGCTACCACGGCTACAGATCACGACCCCCTCAAGTGGTGCCCTTCAGGGAGAGTAAACTGACCCGGGTGCTGCAGGGTTTCTTCTGTGGCCGAGGAATGTCCAGCATGGTGGTCAACCTCAATCCTTGTGCCTCCATCTATGACGAGACCCTTCAAGCTCTCAAATTCTCTGCTATCGCCACCCAAGTAGGAAACACTCTTGTACCTCTAACTTCAGTTTTTTGTTGTTGTTTTTTCAAAGATAAATAAAAGTATATTAACTCATATTTTCAGCTGGTTCACGGCCCATCCACAAAGACCAGAGTCGCCTACATCCTGTCTCTACTGCGCGAGCCAACAGGATACAGTAACGAAAGCACAGTGCTGGAAGAAGAAGAGGACGAGAGTGATGCTGAAGACGGAGATATCACCATGTTAAATACTGAGGTAACATCCTCTGACATTGCACAAGAGCTAAGCTAAATATTTATCATTCTTACCTCCACAACTCACCAATACATGTTCATATATAAAACAATCAAAATGTCGCTATTTTGGTTTTACTGCAGATTTGGAAAGACACTGACAAGGCCGTTAAGATCAACTAAAACGAGAAATGCTCGTAGAAGGCTCTAAACAACTTTTTTTTTAATGTTTTGTTTAGTCTTTACTGCAGGCCATCGATGTCCTGAAGCGAGAGGTGCAGCGGCAACGGGAAGAGAAAGAGGTTCTTGAAACAAATGTGAGGGAGCAGGTGGTCTCGGAGATGATGGAGGTCATCTCTGGAATGCAAGACGGCTTCAGGTTTGTTTGTGTGTGTGTGTGCTATTTCTGTCAAAATACTTGATGTCCTTTTAATACGAACCAAGTTTTATTGAGGACATGGAAGGATTTCTAGCAAAGTTTTAGATCTTTAAACTTCAGTTTTTCTTTTGATTAAATTTGCTATTGGTGCTTTAGTGAAGTGATTTGAGAAGAACACGGGTAGTCGTAACATGTTGGTCTTTTTAGAGATGAAAACAGCTACTAAGTTGTGATGACTTTACCTTGCAGTGAGACCTTGGAGGCGGAGAGGGCTCTAATTGAAGAGAGATATGAAGACAAGATTACTAACCTGCGTAAACATTTGAAGAAATTCTACAGTGAGGAGCTGAAGGTGAGAGTCCATGATAATCTTGAGTTTGTATTACTTTCAGTGTTTTGATACACACAGACAATCTATAAAATCTACACCACATAAATGAGATTTTCCCAAATGCTTTTGTATCTGTGCCGAAAGATCTTATGTGTTCTGAAATTTCAATTTCTTTTCATCGTTTCTCTCAGGAGCGTGATCAGGATATCGAGGCTCTGTCTGCTGCCCTTGAAAAGTACAAAGAAACCGAGTCAGTCCCCACACCTGCGCCACAGGAAGATGGGCCTCGACGCTCCGTGCGCCTCAGCACTCAGCAGACAGAAGTTTGCAGACTGCGAGCCGACCTCGACCAGTGCCGCGCTGAGCTGTTCACCAAGACACAAGGTACAGTCTGGCTGGAAGACTTCTCTGATTACGTCTTAGTGTAAGTTATGGTATTGGTAAATAACGGTCTTGTTCTGTTTGCCTGTACAGAGCTGACAAAGCTTAAGATGCAGCTTGAGGTGCCGGGTTCGACTGGCAACCTCACTGGTGCTGCTGACCGCAAGCTTGAGGAAGGTCAACGGGTGAGTCGATGCTGCACTATAACAGATGCAGTCTTTGGTTTTGCTGCACGCTGCAAGTTCTCCGTCCTCATAGAGACTAAACATCTGACTCTTTCCTGACAGAACCTGCGTCAGCTGCGTCTGGGTTTGCAGAAGCTGGGGGCGGACCTTCAGTCTGGTGAGAGAGCCTGCTGCCGCAACACGGGGGGAGAGCGGCTGCGCCAGGCGTTGAACACTGCAGATGAGACAATTGCCAAACAGGTAAAAACCACAGATGTGCAAATTACAATACTGCGCAATTTATGTTTTTATGTAAACTAAAGCTAATAATTGAACAGGGTTGCTCTTCCGAGTTAATCTTTTGGTCGGTGATAGTTTTTGTCAGTTTATATATTTTAATTACTCCGACCTTGAACTGAATTAATCCAATAAAAAGGTTTCAATTGTATACGACCAGTCTCAAAAGGAAATATTAAACTTTTTTCTCTCAACTGCCGCATTAAGTAACAGTACTGTACCCAATATAATGTTTTCCTCACTTGCTTTGATGTCAGACAAACTATTGTTTGCTGGATTTTTTTAAAGTTTAATTCTCAGTTTGAAGTACTTTGTTTTTCTCTCCCTCTACTCTCTTCATTAACAATCTTGATGCACAGCCAGCTTTTAAACTAAATCAAGGTTTCTAACAACTGCACCAGGTGATAACTGCAAAAGCACATTCAAGAGCTGCATTGGGCCTCACCTTCCATCACTTTACCTCCAACCTTCTCTCCTTCTCCTTCACTTCCCCCTCTGTGGTCTTGTCTAACCCTGTTCACTCACTCCTTCTCAGGGCCAGATCCTGGTGGAGCTCCAGAACGGCCTGATGCTAGTCAAAGCGGACTTGAGGCGGAAAGCAGATGCGCTGGCCCAGATGCACACCACCAATCCTCAGCTGCCCCCGTGTGGCTTCTCTGCCTCCACCACACCAGGTTCCTGTAAGAAGAGGGGCTGTGCAGCCACCGTGGCGATCGATGCCGAAAACCGACCTCCACAAAAACGTCCCTTTTTCCAGTCTCTGTTCCCACCACGCACCCCAACACGTAAATACAACTCGCGCGCAGTAGAAGACGAGAACATGACCCCCTACTCGCGAATCTTGCGGTCTCGTCAGCATTCCCCACCTCCCAGCCCCGTCCCCACCCCCCGTGGTCACAGGGGGAAGTACTGAGATGTTTAGAGCTTCAGAGAGAATGTCCTTTTTTATATTATGCAAAAACTAGTCATACATGGTGGTAACTTTATAGTATTTTTATATATATATTCACTGTTTGCAGTGCAGTTAACACTGTTCGGATGCCAAATAGTCATGTTCATGCCAGTAAAACAGTTGCTTTAAAAGCGGTTGCAGAATAGTACTAAGGATATTGAGGTTTCCATGAGCAATATGATGGTTGTGGACTGTATGGTTATAGCACGTGATAAATTTGCCTTCCCTGCCTCTGCGACTCCTCCACATGCCTAAGCTGAAAGTACCTGTGTTTTTCCACAATGACATTGCTTAGAGCTGTCAGGAAAAAAATGCTTTTTTACTAACGGTTTGAATTTTTTGCACTGTTAATATCTGCATTTAATTCACTGCAGTATTTCCATATCTGCAAAGAAATTCTTCCATAGTTTTGTGATTTATCTACACTATTTAGTATTTACATATTATCAGTATTGTTAAGGCATGACGTGTCAAGCATGATGTGATTGTGTGTGTCCGTGTTCTACATGTTGTGTGTATATGATCAAGGTGTCCCTTCTGTCTTTGCTCTGAAGTTTCCTTTTTGTGCTTTTACATTGTTACTGAGTCATTAAATTATATTCAAAAAGTCCAAAACCAGACTGTCACAGCTCATGAGAGCTTTGTTTGTTTATGTTTGCAGTTAAACAAAAATGATAAGGATTGCACATTTTACAAATAAATGCATGTTTAATGCAATAAACAACTCTGTATACAACCACAGGTAGATCCTATCAAACGCCCAAGACACTTCATGTCACAGAATATACATATATATATAAATTGTCCATTTTAAGGCCGGTGAACAGGAGGTTGGGTGTCAGGGTGTGAAGGAGATGAGGTTCAGCGGAGACACCCTCCTGACTGGAGTGTTGTTGTTTGAGAGTGGAGCGAACAGATCTGCTGACGGCGTCTCAATCTGATCTCTGACCTGTGAGATCTGCCTCAACAGAGCCTTTCCCTCTTCACGAGCCTACGGACAAGACGGACCACCAACAACAGTTACTGTGTTACTGCTACTTACGCTATTACAACAACAGGGTGTTCTGATGACGCTGGTGACACTTACGTCGTTGTAGTCGCAGCAGCGTGCGGCGCAGAGGGACGCCTCGTCGTAGAGCTTGTTCTTGAAATAATACTGACCCAGGTACCGTAGGGCTGTGCTCACCTCGGCGTGCTCCAGTTGTTCCTGTCATGACAAGGTTTTATTAGGACTAGATTTCTACTACAGTATGTGGTCATTACTCCCATTTGTGATTATTCATTATTTTTTATCCTGAAACTGTTTTAATCTCTTCTTGGACTTTTCACAAGATTTCTGGAACATTGCTACAGGGAATCACTCCATCCAGTTTGTCCCAAATGTGTAAGAGTTAAAGTCATAGCTATGTGCCAGTCAACTTCTACCAGACCTTTTTATAATGGACCTGGCTTTGTGCACAGATGAACTGTCGTGCTGAAACAAGAAAAGTATTTTCCCCAAACTTACACCATAAACCAGAAAAATCACTATTGTTTAAAACATCACAATATGCCTTTGTATTAACATTTCCTAAACTGTAAGGTGTCTAGCCCAAAACCAAAACGACACATTTGTAGGTGAAGAAAAAAAGTTTACCGTACTGTTCGTTTTCAGAGAATTTAAAATGCTCACCCCACAGGAGAAAATGTCTTGAATGTAAAGCATGTAACACTGAGCAGCATCATCAGACTCGTTCAGCTGTTCATGAAGCCTGATAGAGGAAGAAGCAGAATAAACATTCAGCACCTATTTCTAGCCAATACAAATAATGTTGACATGACAACTGGGGGGGAAAAGATGCAGATCAGATATTAATTTCGTAATCAAACAAAGAAAAAAAGACAATCTGTTTTATTGATGTTCTTCGATTGTTCAACTCGAGACACTTACTTTGCTAATTTGAGAAGAGCCATTTTTTCTACATCTCCCACAGAGTATGCCCTCCAGTAACACTAGACAAAAAATGTGTAATTTATCATGTCATGGTGTCAATCAAACAATCCAGAAATATTGGTGATATTCATGACAGACCCAGCATCATTAGCAGGTGTAACATACTGACCTTCTTGGCTTCCACTTGCTGTGAGAGTTTTTCGTAGCTTTCACCCAGTGCGACCAACATGCGCGAGTCATTGGGCCTACAACATTACATCATAGTGCGTCAAATAATGTTATGTACTGTTTGGTTTTTAATTTATGCATATTTTCAATAATGAAAGTCTTACTTCAAAATCCATACCTGAGCTGGTGAGCCTTTCGATAATAGTACAAACAGTAAAATGGCATCTTGAGGATCTCGTACGTCTGACCTAAGCCATACCAGGCCCGGTAATCCCGCTTGTTCACTTCAATAGCATGCCTGATAGAAAAGAAGAAGAAAAAATACATTATGAAAAACACAATGTTCAGGATACCAATACGTCTGGTCAGAGGTAGAAACTCCTCATTCACACACTGAACGAGACACTGAGATATCCACCATTTTCTACACGTTGAGCCTGACCTGTAGGCCTGGATGGCAGCTGACGTGTTCTTCATCTCCATGTATTCGTGGCCCATGAGGGTCCAGGCACCGAGGCAGCGAGGGTTCAGTTTGAGGGCCCGCTGGAAGTACAGAGCTGCTTTCTCATGCTGAGAGCGTAAACTGTAATAGTTACCTGTGCACGAGACACATGATTTATTAACACATGTACGGTAGTTGATATCTCAAGGCTCCGTCCCTTGTTAACCATGAAGAATAATAAGAACTATTTATAATTTGTGCAACCGTATTGTAGTCCATTTTATTTCATGTTAATCATTTGGGATTTAGATATAAAATATGGAATCATAGTAGCAGCACTCTTTAAGCTCTACATGTTTTATATATAGTGATAGATGAATGAGAAAATTCTGTTTCTTAATAAAGTGGATTCAACGATTTCATTCTTCACTAAGAATCGCTGTGTTGCTGTACTTTTTTTGAACAGAGGTTTTTGATCAACGCTTACCGATGACACAGCACGTTTCCACTCTGTACTTGTCGATCTCCACCAGGTTGTGCGCCAAGTAGCTCAACTCGGGCTTCATGCTCTGTGGAAACACGCATTGCTATCAGCAACAAAACCAAACTTTCTCTCAATAGTGACGGTTTTACTTCCATCATATACTGAAAACGTGTGAACATCTGACCTAATTCAAAGGTCAAATGAAAACATCAAGGCGAATAGAAAGTGATAGCCTTTGTCTTCAAGTATCTGTACAACACAAGTGTCCTTGTGCGATTCACATTGACCTTGAACGACTCTGTCAAACAGCAGAGGTAATGTGTCACAGCACACTTCCTCTCTGCTGATCAACAGGGCATCACATTACAAGCAAGTGAACTCACCTTAACATAGAGCAGGTTGGAGAATGTGTCCATGTTGTCAATGCGATATGGATCCTGGTCCCTCAACTCATTGAACAGAGCCAACGCTTGGTCAATATCTGAAATAAAATGAGACAATAGTGCTGTAACACCTGAACCTGCTCTCATTACATTCTTCTGAGAGGCAAAAAAAATCTCATCCAACAGGTAAAAGGTGAAACCTCTGATGTTGTGGTAGGCCACAGCAATCTGGGAGATAATGTAGGTGCTCTTAGAAAAGCCGGCCTCAATGAGGTTCTGGTATTTCTGCAACGCTTCTTTGATCATTTGCAGCTCTGTGTACATGTGGGCCATGAAGAAGTCTTTAATCCAGCAATCTGGTAGAGACAGTGACTTCAGCTGGGGAGAAAACCATTAGAGAGTTTAGATGGTATCATTCCACTCTCAATTCTCTAAATGGTTACTGAGAACATGTGCCCATAGAATCAATTATAAATTATTAAATCTTAAATTTCAAAAACTGTGTAAAAGCAAAAGGGTGTTACCATTTCAATATTGGTGACAAGGTTACTGAGCTCCAGCCAGGCTCCCCAGTGAAGAGGAAGTGAATGAATTGCCTCTACAAACACCTCAACAGCCTCCTTCAGCAGGTCCAGCTTTCGTAGCACCACCCCATACCTGTGTTGCCATACACACACGTGCATCCATTAACGCACACAATACAGTTCATCAGAGGTGTCCACCTCATTCCTCTGCAAAATGTAGGTAATGTGCACACAGTTCGGGGGAAACGTTCTTACAAGTAGAGGGTGAAGCCGTCCAACTCTCCTGCATTGTGCTTCTTACTGAGCTCAACCCTCAGTTCTCGCAATGCTTCATTGCGCACCTGACCCTTCTCCAGCGGGCCTAGAACCATAGAAACACAAATAAAGGTTCGGTATAAAAGGGTTAAGAAAAAAACAAACACTTTTAGTTCTCTTTTATTGGTCCGAATAGAAGAATCCTCACCCAGGCTGTCCACAGTCTCATCGTCCTTCTTCTTCTCGCCCGACTGAAGACAAAGACGGATACTTGGTCAAAAAGGTTTACATGGGATTCAGTCAAACTGAAATCAGACTTTTCACAAAATGAAAACAAAGATGGAAGGATATGGGCGTGCAACATATCTACAGAATCTTACCAGATAGCGAGAATACATGTAAAGGAAATAGGCCTTTTGACTGCAGCAGCCTTTCAGAAAGTAAGCAGCACGGTCGTACTCTTTCAGGTCGAAGTAGGATTTGGCCAGTGAAAGTGCATCCAGGTCTTGTGCATCGTCCTGTAAATTGGACAGACAATGAACAAGAAAGGTCAGCCTAAACTTCAGAACATATTGTACAATCCAAATATAATAATAATAATAATAATAATAATACATTTTATTTATAGAGCACTTTTCATTGCTAAAAGCAATCTCAGTGTAGAGTTGTAACAGTTAATCAATTTATAATCAATTACTAAATTAATCAACAACTATTTTGATAATCGGTTCAAGTAGTTTTGATGGGGGGAAAAGTCAATATTCTGTAATTTCAGTTTCCTACATGTGAAAATGATTTGGTTTCTTTGCTCCTCTAAAACAGTTAACTAAATATCCTTGGCGTGTGGACAAAACAAAACATCATCTTCGGTTTTGGGAAACACGATCAACATTTTTCACTATTTTTTTTACATTTTATGGACCAAACATCTAATCAATTAATTGAGAAAATAATCAACATATTATGAAAAGAATCATTACAAATACTCACTCGCTCTCACTCACTAACACACACACACTCAAAAATGATTTTAAAAAAGGACACACCTCAGTAAAGGGAGCCGATGGGGGTAATTCATCTTTGGGAAGAGGGTCCAAAGCAAATGCTAACTCAGAACCCCTGAAATGTGAACACAGTTTCAGCATATGACATAACTGTTATGCACATATATATACGTACATATAACATATACACATAGGCTCTACATCCATGTGATACAGTCACACAGATGTATAGAAGACTGGCAGCTGGGTTATATATATATATATAATGTTTCAGCTTTCAATGGGTTGCTCCCTGAACACAACAGACTTTCTATACCACCATTGTGAAAATAATTCTCCTTGCAGATTAATAACGGACGTAATAATTCCACGACGCTGTGTGTTATATGCGGATGTATGCAGTGAACAACTCGAGCTCAATTGTTTAAAATGAAACTTGTCAACAGCTCAGCTAACGTGGCTAGCACACAGGTAACCTGGCAACGCTCAGTGCTCGTCGCAGAGCAGTGAGACAGGCGGTTCACGACACACTGGTCACGGTCGGTCTCACCACTTCGCGCTGTGCAGCAGTCCTCTCTCTTTACACAGCGAAGTCACTGATATTAGATGTTTCTTGATTTGCACCAGGTCCCCGAACTCACTACAGAGAGCCGCCATTTTCATAGTTCCTGCGAGCGAATATGCTATTGGATGATTGGAGGTTACGAAGAGGTAGTCCCGCCCACCGAGAGCAGCGTCACTTCCTCTTTCTCTCCGCAGTAGAAGAAGAAACAGCATTTGGCAGATTAGAAAATAATTTGAAATATATGTCACCTCATAATAACATACAGATTATCTCTCGTTACTAGTTTCAGCAGTTGATGCATTTCACAATTAGTATGTATTTGTAAATTAAATTTGTTAAATGATATTAAATATAATTGTAAATATTTATAGACCAGTTTTACATTGTTGTTGTTTTTGGTTTCTTATATTTGGATGAAACATTCCCTCACAATTAGGGAGGGTTAGACCTCCTCAAAACTCTTTTTTTTTGTTATATAAATGTTAAAAATTAGATTGATAATTTTTTTTAAAATAAAAGTCTTTGGATACATGCACCATACGTAATGAAACATAGTTTCCACTACTTTCTACATTCTTTCAAAAAAACTTTCTCACAGGATAATTCTAGGGATTTCATATACTTAATTGATATCAACAAATTCCATGAAAAGACTAAAAACCAACAATGAATAAATCCAAAGTATTGTCAGTTTGTCCGAACAGGGACGGAAACTTGTCACCTTTCAGTGAGAATCACCGTTTTCAATCCAACATAAGTCATGTATGTGATTCGCGTGCATCCAATGACTTTTTGTTGACTCACAAGTGAACTACAGGAACATATTTGGATGTAACATTTCTAAAAAGGATTATCGACAGGGAGGGTTAGACCCTTCTAAAGCTCCTCCACTGTAGGGGAAACGGTTGGGATGATTTTTAAGTAAGTCAGAAAATCAGTAATGGTAGCTGCTGGGGAAGTCTCCACTTAACTTTCATTTATCTTAAACAGTCATCTCAACTCTCAGCAAAAACAATAAAACAAAATGATTTATATAAGAAAAAAATACTCCAGTGCTGTTGTTGTTTGCGGCAGGGAAAGTTAATGACCCCAAAACTTTATTTATCTTCAAAACATTCTTTAAAAAACTGAACTAAAAGCTTAAAATTGATTTTTGAAAAACTAATGACGAATAGTCTTTAAAGGGGTCTACTGGCGATATTCGATTCAAACTTTTTCCTCCGACATACAATACAATGTAGGATTCATTTAAACCACAAGAGGTCAGAAGTGCACAAGACTGATTTATTAACGTCAGTTTGTCAAAGACAACCGTTAAGTTTCTAGCTGTTGTAATGAATGTCATCTGGATACTGAGCCAAATAAGAAGTATATACAAATCATAGGCTCAACTATAAGCCTATAACAATGTTTTTATGAATCCGTACACTTCTGACCTCTTGTGCCTGAAACTTGCAGATCACACTTTCCATTTGCTGCTTTGTCCCTGACATTTTCTTCACTGCTTTATGTCAAGCATGTGATATGAACAGTATAATGAAAATATATATACCATACCTGTTTACTCTGCAGTCTGAACAAATGGAAGCAAGTATTTGGTTGAGTTTAGGGTTGGTTAGATTTTCTAAGATTTTCTAACCAACAACAGCCATTGTTTTTGATGGTAGCTTGAAGAAGACGAAGCAAAATGTACAAGGCCGTAGGAGATGATGAGAGAATGGTCAGGTTTTGGTTTACTTCTGGGATTTGTACCTCTGAAGCTGGGAATAGGCCATCCAAGACAGAAGATCAACGTCTTAATCAGAGGATAGAACTGTTCCCATTAGTTTGGGAGATTTTTTTTATTTTTTTTGCTTTGAATGCCTTTGCTTCTGTTTATCAAGATTTTCCTTAAACAGGCATTCATATGCGACACCAACTACTCTTCACATATTTTTTTGATTGAAAATTATTTTGTTGTAATATACAAACCATGGTGCAGGTATGATAAAAACTTGTTTTATGGGTTACATAAAAGTGTGTTGCAACATGCGTGCGTGCGTGTATGTGTGTGTGTGTGTAGTCTAATTACCTAATTACCTGTAATGGCAATGTATCCTCAGTCATTTTTTTCTAGTTTTGTGTCATTGAACAAAACGTTGGAATAATCATAAGTACAAAAGTAGAGAAAAATTATGCAATTGAAATGACATTAAATTTTGTATGCACATCTGCAACTGCATCTATTTAGACTAGCAACAGTGATGCTTTGTCTTCTTCACCAGCAATCATATACTGGATAAAGCCATGAAACATCAACAGGACTTTCTCTCTATATTTAGCCTGTGGATGAGACTTCCATCGGCCCAGGGCTTACCGCTGCATTAGCCCTGAGCTTACAGTCATTTCAGAGCCGAAGCTTCAAATGTGGGAAATCCCAAACATTATAACCCTGCTGTGGAGCGGGGTTATGACTTGCAGAGGTTATAATACCCAAAAGGAACAGGGTTAAACTGATGTGAACAGAGGTTAGAATAATGAAATAGGATGTCCATTGTGCGATCAAATTATTGTGTTGGGGCTATGGTGTAATCAAGTCACTTGTTTTGATACACGCTGAAGATGTTATTGTGAATACCCTTTGTTTGAATTCATGTTGGAACCATGTAGTACCAGCTTTCTTTTCATCCCCAGTATGTTCATCATCTCACCAAGGAAGGCATGCATGCAGCATTTGCACAGTAATAGCATGACATGCTTGCTGGTGATCCTGGAATGTACATGTTACTATTTACAGCAACAGAAATTCTAACTTGCAATGTATTCTTAGACCTTTAAAGTTAAAGGTGAAACACAATTTATTCTTCGCCACAGGTCGTAGAAAACCCGCCGTCATTGATGTAGAATTATTTAAATAACTAATGAATTGTTTTATTTTAAAAGTTGGTAATACAACATAATACACCATGGGGTTTCAAATATCCTACAAGTATCCAACCCTCCGACAAATATTAACAACCACAGCTTTGTGGATGATGTAAGCCTGAGATTAGACGAAGCACTTTATATTAACGGCTGAAAGACGGTCAGTCTGTATTTATGTCTCAGAAAGGCTCTTCTATATGCTCTGCTAAACCTGGGCCCCTGTTCTGTCAATATCATCTGCATAATCTCTGCATAAGAAAGAGCAGCAACCTACTTCATCAATATCTAACTCAGTCGTGAGTTGTGAAAGAGCAGGAACATTACGACTCTTTCTTGTACAATAATGTGTCTTATTTGATTGCCTGCCCGGCTCCTGCCACTGGCCTCGGTGCTTGGCCCTGCTTCACTGGCGCAGAGCTGACAAGGCTCATCATGTTCCTGTCCGTCAAAGTCCGCAGCATCACCGGCTGTGGGATTTCCACCACACTGCACATAAGCACAAGCACAGCTTCTTTATGTACACTATTCAAATTCTCACCTTTTTCCCCCCTTGGTATAATATAATGATTTATACCACTGCATAGCATCTCTTCCATACACACAGGGACCACAGATTGCACAAAGGGTTTTATGAGCACAGACCTAATTTTGGCTGATGTCCATAGTTGCCTTGTTCATCTATAGAGCAGAAAACAAAAGGGAGGCAAGTGGAGAACTCAGGATCAATAAACTGTCATGTATCACTGACACATGAGCTTGGTAATAGTTGACAAATAAACAGCATGTGCACTTTCTTACTGCAACATCAACTGCACATGCATGAAGAAGCCACTGTATGTCTGGGAGCCTGGTGGTAATACTAATACTAATACTACGGATACTGATAATGATACTACAACTACTACTACTACTAGTAATGATAATAATAATCATTTAAAAAAATCTGTTATCTGGTGTGCGATGGTGTTGTTATAAGATCTAGTTTTGAATGCTGTAGAAAATCAGTCAGATACAGAAGAGGCTTTTTCAGGCTTAAACATAGGAGTTTAGTCACAGTTTTATTCTTTCAAATAATGTAAATAAGACACATTTCTTCATTGAATGTAGAGCACAACCTTACTTCCTGTTACTGTGCAACTTTGTTGGGCAACTATTCAACATCTTAGTGAGCATATAAAGTAGTGGAACAACGAGCAGACATTTGGCACATGGGGCACAGTGCATCAAGTACATCATTTTGCCAAGGGGTGGCACTGTCTAGCTGGGTGGAAGCAAGAAAATACCAATCCAATGTTGTATAAATATGTAAAGTATCAGCAAAAACTTTTGAACATTGTGCTGGTCATATAATCAGAGGTTTCATTTTGATCGTGTGCTTTCCTTCAAAAGTACTGGAACACAATGATTTGCCGGTTGCATCATGAATCTAAAAAAACTCTGAGAATGGAGTTGGTTTTGCACATCCTTCTTGCCCTATCTTTGAAAGGTGCCTGAGGAGGACTGTGCTTGAAATGCATTTCTCCATTGCATGAATTGGATTCAAAGAACTCAACTGGGAAGTTGGTTGGAGAAATGAATCATCTCTGGTCCCCCATAGGGACATCTTAATGGGAGGTGAGGATGACACAGAGTACTTTTCAACTATAGGTTCTCATCAGAGGGGGAACAGGTCCTGAAAAGCATTGCTGCATTATACTGAGATTCTTGCTGTACACATAAGGTCCACCATGTAAAAATAACTTGATATGGTTGATGAGTCTCCATTAATTTCTCACATAACAGCAGAATATAATTTCCCATCATTTGGATGCAGCGTCTCCGCTCACCTCCCGCGATTCCCACAGTCGGTGTTGGACATCCTCTGTTGGACATGTCTCCCAATTTTCTCCACAGAGCAAAAGCCACTTAAGAAGACTGACAAAGTAATCAAGTAGCACTGCAGTTTACAAGGCCGAGCACATGGCTCAGTGAGCAGCTTGAAAGAGGTGCAGAGACGAGCCCTCCATAGTCCATCCCTTTCTTTCAGCCTTCCCTCTCTTACACATACACAGTCACGCACACACATCTCTGATGTCTTTTTTTATTCTTGCCTCTATAGTAATTCACTTTCACATTCGCACACAAGCACACACACACACACACACACTTCACTGCAGGTATGGGGCAGTGAAGTGCGTGGGGAACCTGCTGAGACAGAATTTTGGGACAGCAGTGTAATTGAAAGGGAAAATATGCCAACGATGTGCTTGACTGTTTTTTGTGCAACTTGTGAGGGAGAACTGCCCCCGCCCATCACACACAGGCTCTGACAGAGAGATCTCTCTCTTTCTCTCTCTCTATTCTAGACAAATGTCTTAATCAGAAATGGTGTTGGTGAGATATAATGTACAAGACAGCTTTACAGTGATATGAAATAGAAAATATATTTTCTGAATTCTCCAGTACTGAGATCCGAACTGAGAGTATCTGAGCTTGTCAATACGATGGTTGTGAATAATTTGATGTGATACTGGGTTTCAGTATCCATCCTTACATTGTTTTTTTCCCTCAATGGAACATATTGCGCAATAAAAAAGATATGTTTTTTTAAACAGGTTTCAAGGCAACAAAAACTACTGAAGCCCATTAAATGTGATACGTCGCTGACAGCAACATCATAGCACCAGCTGCTAACACTGGTTCTTTTTAATGACACTTATTGTGTGGTGGATGAGGAGGAGGCCACAGACGACACTGGAGAGGTCAGTGGTGAGCGGAGATAGGTTGACTGGAGTCGAGCTGGTCATCTCCATGATTACACACCGGAAGCTGTACAGAGCGTACACACACACAAACACACACATGGGCCATAGACTGCAAAAAGCACGGCCGCAGAACACAGTAAATGAGAAGGTGGAGCTGTGTTTGAATCACTGATGACTGATGGCAGGATAACTTCTTTGTGGTTCTGTTCCTCTACTATCATCATAGGCTATCAGATACTCCTATTTAACAAGACAGAAAGTTAACTTGCAAACTAATTGCTGCTCATTTTATTGCAGTGAGTGCAGGAGAGTCCAGTCCAGCTCTGCTATGAAGTTACTACGGGCAACATGAAGTTACGTTGCGGAGGAAAACACTTAAGTTAAAGGAAACACACACGCACGCATGCACGCACACACACACACACACACACACGCGCTCACACTGCTCACTCTGCTCACACTGCTCACACTGCTCACAGTCATAGGTAGGAAATCGTGGATGGGAAGAGCTGGATACTGATGATGTTTTAGATGAAGACAAACAGAAATAAGACCAGTATTATGACATCTGTTAGGCATTTAAAATAAATAATGTAACGGGTAGTTGTATCGGAGGAATATTTCAGAAACATCAGGGATCATGTGATGTGGTTGAAACAGTAAAAAAAAAAGCTAGTAGGAGAACCAAAGACAATTTTGTCCAAGAAGACTCCATTGGTATGATAGCAACAAAGAACTTGAAAATAACATAACATGAAAACATGAACATTCTGAACCAATGAATGTGGTTGTTTTTTTTCTTTCTCCTCAAAGCAAAACATGTCTGTACATCTGTTACATTTGTGTAAGTAAGCGTGAAAAAGTGGCTTTAGAGGCATGCCCAGTCCCTGTGGTTCTAATCAGGGCCCGGCGCAGGAACCTGTGATTGGCTGTTAATGAAGTTGTTTACTTGGACTGAGAGCAGCCATGTCTCATCAGGGCAGCCACCACCTGAGCACAGGACACTGCAGCCCGCTGCCTGCAGGGACAGTCATGCACAGGTGAGGGTTGCACGGCATCGTATATACGACCTTAGTGGGATTTTTTTTCATTTTTCTTTTTTGTATCATTGTGACAGTAAAGGAAAGCATGCTGGACATGATACTGAAGCAATTTCTCGTTCCTTTCCACCCCAACGTGTAGGTTATCTCCTGCAGGGTAATCTGGGCGACAACTGTTGAGTGTTCTTCACCATGAAGAAAGTGTTTTGATTGAGGTTATATGAGGAGAGAGGGGAGGAAGAAAAGGTGGGGGCTTTTGACAAAAAAGAGAAGAAGATGAAGAGAAGGCTCCACATTTAAGTTGTTCTCAGTCAGGCAGAGCTGTGCAGTAACCACATCCTCCATGTCAAGGTTGCACGTGATGTGTCCCAGAAACATATCAGGCCGTGGCTAATGGCTGAGACAGATGTGTCATGTCTGTGCACAGCGGGGGAGAGAGGGATATGTCTTTGGTATGGGATTAATTTGCCTTTTGGGACAGGTGCTGAAAGGAGCCGGAGAAGACACAATAAATCTAATGTTACATACAAGCCCCCATCCAACTGCACACAGGACACTGGGAACATGGAACTGACTAACTGGGAACATGGAACTGACTAATTCATACGGAAAATCTCTGTCAGCAATACGCTTTTACAACTCCGTAATGTGATAGCCTTCTTACTCCTGGTCTTCTGTGAGCAATATGTACTTTGCTGGTAGCACTCGTGTGGCCAGATGGTCAAAACAAATTAAAATAAGTCAGTCAGATTCCCCATGATTTAAACCAGACTCGACATCATATGTAAACTGAAACACCCCCCGAAAAAAATCCTTTCGTGTCACAGTGTCCCTGGTCAGCTGCAGGAGTTATGGCACAAGGAGGAATTTAGATATGTAATAAGCCAGT
Organism: Scophthalmus maximus; assembly: GCF_022379125.1. Taxonomy (NCBI): domain Eukaryota; kingdom Metazoa; phylum Chordata; class Actinopteri; order Pleuronectiformes; family Scophthalmidae; genus Scophthalmus; species Scophthalmus maximus. The sequence continues at coordinate 15,766,225 of NC_061516.1, read as the reverse complement.
CAAATATAATTATTAACAGAAGTAATTCAGGTCAGAAAATGGCAGCACAGAATGTGGATGTGTGGGTGATAGGTTGCTGCACCCCAGGCAATGTAAATACATTATTCAACACATTATGATTCATGACATTATACATGAATTCTCATGTCCCTGGATCTGCCAAGAAATGTTACAAATTCACAACAGAACTATATGTTCTTTGTTCTCTCTAATTAATTCAATGGATCAACATTGTCACACCAGTTACACCTTTTCTAATAAAAGCCCAAAAAGATTAAATGACAATTTCTTTGTCAATGTATATGAAGTGCTTCTTATCTACTGGTGGAACAGATACTGACAATGATGGTATGCAAGATTAATGTGAATGTGATGTACGAACCAACCACTTTGTTATAACAGTTTACATTGAGCTCCGAAAAATTGGTGACAAAATGCATATTCTTAGTTTTCAGCCAGTCAAACTCTAAAATACTTAATTTCAAATTCAGGTGGTGATGTGAAATGAAATCATGAAAAAGACGCAAAGAGTTTTTCCATCTGCCGATTTGGGAAACCTGTCCAGCAGTTATGGAACAACATTATCATTCATTTAAATTTGTGTTTCTGGCCACAAGGTGCACATAAGTCCAGTACCCATTCTCTCTAAGCTCGGTTTTTGGTCTCTTCGAGCTCCTGAGGGAAACATCAGACTATTTAACTGCCCCACTACCCTTCACTGGCTGGTTGCTAACTTGTCTGTCAGCTGTTTGGCAGGTATGTGCAGTGGGATTTTAGAGCTTTCTTGCAAACAAATAACATGCAGCATGCCAAGTGCAGCTGAAAAAATTATGTGAGTGTGCACTGAGTTTACCATAACAGTTAAATTGCAGATTATGTAATTAGCTGGTACACGGCAAAGTTCTAGATAGACAGATACTAATACTAATAGACAGATACTGATACTATTACTATACAAATACTAATCTGTGCCCGTGGCGAAATTGGTTTGCCGCTACAATCACAGGGCATTTTCTGTATTATGAGTGACCCCTGTGATATTGTCACATTGTTTTTACGATGTCATTTGGTGTATTGCATGGTGCTATGAAAATATCAATTAAAGCCATTAAAGATAGGTTTAAAGAATATATCAACTGATCCTGGTTTAAAATGAACTCATGGAAGTTTTTTCAGACCAAAAACATTACTCTATACTAGAGCTTGAAACTACCCATCCAGACCACTCTATTTTTCATGCTGACAGGGGAAATCAGATACCCTTTGAATTTTAAGGTGAGGTTACTCACTGCTGATGCCACACCCCCACACAACGTTGCATTCAACCGTTTTGTTCACTTCAGCGGCGACTCACACACAGAGTCCACTCTTTTTCTGCGGTGAGTTCATTTCATTCCGATGTTTACATCCTGCTAGAAGCCACAGCCTTCTTTTGTGAACTGGATCACCTCATCTCCTCAATGGAGGGTTCCCACGCTTTGCACTGCCTTCGTGTCTGGTAACATCAACCACACCAGAGCTCCCAAACGACAAGCGACAAATGACATGCCCCTGTGGACAAAACACTCAAGAAGAGTTTCATGTCAGGCAGTGATTCTTACCGCCTGCTCCTGCAGGCTCTGTTTGACCATGTCATGCGGCTGCTCTCAGGGACTGTTTCAAGTGTACCAACTGGGTAATGTTCACAGTGGCTAGGGGTGCTTTTTGATGAACTCGCTGACATGAGGACATCACAGAGTAAATCGCTGTGTGAAGATATGTGCCCCATCTCAACCGCTGACAGAGAGCTGCTCTTTTTCGGAGATCAAGAAGAAGCAGCATGTTGGAGACCTCGTCGAGCCTTGAAGAGAGGCGAAAAACATCACTGAGTCCCCATTATGCCACTACCACCCGATCCAGGCTGCTTTTGGCATTTTTTTTTCGTGGCAGAAATCTCTGAGCTTTTTAAATAAAGGAGGAAGTTAGTTGGAAACAAAAAAAACACACATCCTTTTTCTCTCCTTCTCTCTGTGTCTCAGTCTTTGTTTCAAATACACACAGTGGCCTTGGAACAAAATGAATTAACAACTAAGCATGATAATTAAAAACTGATGTTGAACAAGGACAGAAGAATCATCACGGTGGTTAGAGAGCTGATTCTAAAAAAGACTCACCTCATTGTGCCATCTATGAATGCATTTGTGACAGTTTCGAGGGACATTTTGAATGATTTCAAGTGACATTTACTATATATTGGGTGAGGTGTTATTAACTGCAGCTTTTCTGCATAATTATGGAGTTCTACTTATTTTAAAGGTTATAAGCTAAGATACATATGCTTTACCTTCAGAGAGTGGAAATATCTATTCCCCTGTTTCTGTTGTTAGGATGTATTATTGTTAACGAAGCTCAATCACTAGCGTGTGACTGAGCTTCAATTTCGAATTTAATTATTTTACAAGAATGACTTACAGGATCTGGTGGTGTGCAGAGAGAGAGGAGTTGAACTTAATTAATACGTACATTATTAATATAGAACCTGTCTTTCAAACGAGTAACAAAATAGCATATATATATTTTCAGAAACCTTTTTTTAGATACACCGTAGCTTTGGGCTTCAGCACCTGTTGTAAATTATTCCATGAGGATGAAGCAGTGTATGTGACTTTCTGTCGGACGTACCATCACAATGTTGAGAAATTATTATCAATTCATTCTCTTAAGGATAATAATCTGAACATCTGGTGGAAGCCATACAGCAAATTGATGTAAAGGTTGCTCATTTGTGTCGAAAACGCCAAATCCATGAATCAGTCTTTCAGCCATATATTAATTGAGATGAAATTAATGTTGTGCCCTTTTTTTTTCATGTGAAAACACTAGGAAGTGTGTGCATCTTATATTTTGGTTTTACAAGCCAGCAAACGAAAAAACGAATATCATAACAAACACTCCATTACACACACACACACACATACACACACACACCACAAACACAACCACACACACACACACACACACACCACAACATAGTCATAATACGTGTAGCATGTCATTTTCTGATGCAACTGTGATGTGATTACAGTGTCTTCCCGATGTGTCGGAAGCAAAAGGAATATATATCCTCTAGCAATAAATACATTCATTCTCTTGAATTCTTTGAACCATACACACAGCTTCATAAAGCTTCTTTCGCGTGATGTAATTATGATTTAAAAAAATGTTTTTCAAGATTAAGGTTGTTTTGAAGACTTGGCCTTTAAGTGCACTAATATAATCCATCTGGTTCTTATTATAATTTCTTGTGCATAAAATGGGCAAAAGAAAAGAAAAATAGGAAATTTTCAGCAAACCTCAGTCTCTGATGACTTTCAGAAGAGCTGTTTGGTCTATTCATGACACAGTGATGCTGAAACCAGCTGAGAGATGCAGAGGCCTCTGATATGGTCAATTCATGTGGAACTGCTCTGAATGTCAGAAATGTAAAATCTAAAATGCGATGTCCCATTTTTTATTTCAGTCTTGTCTGCTGCCAGAGGTACGCTAAAGGACAATGTCAGCTCTTGATTAAATAGATCTATGGATCAATTTTTCAACCTCAAAACCTTATTTTAAATAACTCAAGGCAATTACTGTGGAGTTTGCCAAAGGTTCCCTATGTCTTCCATCTGTCTGTCTCTCCCGCTTTTTCTTTCCCTTTGCTTGCATCACTCACATCTGCCTTTATAAAGTGAATTAGGAAAAGACTGCACTAATAAAAGAGCAGCCAGCTGGAGCTGACTGATTGAATTAATAAGCAACATAATCATAGCTGATCCGTAAAGTTAACTACAAGCCAAAGTATGGGCATTGGGTGTAGCACACTGGAGAGTGTCTGGCTGCCTGTCACATTTTGCATCTGCTCTCTGCTGCTGTCAATCCCATCTTCACCTAATTGTTTGAGATCGAGGGTTGCAAACTGTCTTAAAGAGCTCCCCCTCTCCTTTTAATTTTGATCAAATACAAACTTAGAGATGCTTGGTTTGTTGCTGCGTTGTGAACCAAAATAAACCAAGAGACTTTAAGTGCACTCGATTGCTAAAAGCCACCTTGCACTTATGGTTTGAGAAGGATTTGTTTTCTTATCCCCACACCACGGACTACAGTATTTCACTATTGGAACATGTTACTAAGATATTATGGAAACACTGAGTCAAGATAAGGATTTATTCAGAATTCATAAACGTGCCATGGGGATAGTTCTGAGCTCTATACTAGATCACACACTATTCATGTGTTTGTAGTGTGGCGTCTAAAGTATTCAAGCCAAAAGAATAGTATGTTTCATCAGTGATTTCAATTAAAATTCATGGCTTCAAGGCTTTGGGTTGAAAGTGCATTAAAGGACAGAGCTGCAACCAGCTAGTCCGCATCGTAATGTCATTGGAATGTATCGCACTAAATCGCTGTCATTGTGTACAGAGTCGAGCAATGTATCATGGGAGATTTGTGGCAAAGTGTTGCTCAGCCTAAAAAGAAGTAAAAGAAAGACTTGTGACGCATGTCGCTGGTTCCAGCAACCGACACCTCAATTACTGGTATTGAGAAAGACCATATTCATGGTTCCCAGAGGATGTGTCTTAATGACCTGACATTCACCATGTTAGCATTTTCATTGGGAGCATGTCAGCATGGCAAGACTGTGCCAGAGGACCGACCAGACTCTATAAAACCATACAATCTATGGAGCTGCTGGTCTTGTATGTTGTTGTTGTCATTGTTACTGTAGAAGGTGTCAATAAAGGTTTCCTTTATTGACACCTCTTTTATGTCAAAATAACTTTATAATTAAAACAGTGTATTTCAGATTGGAGCTCATGCTGCATCACGTCGGACAAACAAACAGATTTTTGACAGTTTCGATGCCTCACACCCTCCCATCAAATAAAATTGGCTTTCTCTCACTACATGACACCCCACTGATTTTCATTTCAGAATAATCACTCTCAACATTTTGTCCCATCCCAACGCTCTCTATCGAAAGATAATACATAGAATTGTGATGACAGCATCCAATTTTCATGTTGGTGAGACAATTAAAAAAAAAATATTGCAATGTATAATGTTTGCATTTCCAGTCCATAGACAAAAAAAGACCTGTGACAAACAAGCACCTGGATCCACAGTTTGCACCTTTGGTGTGTAATACCATTACACACTAACATCATCCTCACACCAGTGGCCGCACAATCCACTTGGCAATAAACAATTTTGCACGTTCACACCCGTGACTGTACCTCAGGCTGCAGCCGTGTTATTAATTTCCATGTAGAGGTATCTATGTTTACTTATCCAGAAAATTCCTGTAAATAATTGGTGTTTGTGGTGGAGAGCTGCTGTGTGAAAGTGTCACCGATACCCAGTCTATTAACTTGTTGACACTTTGGGGCCGGCCTGACTCTGGGCTAATGTGGAGTGTGACCGAGCAGAACCATCTTCATTATCGTGGCATAATGTTTTCATCACTTCGGGCTTGTGCACTGATGGCCACCAACCCACTTCCCTGCGTGTACCTCTCTTCTTCTACTGCTCCGCATTTCTATCTTCTGTAAACGCGCGGCTGCCAACAGCACAGGCGCTCGCCATCCAACATTTTTTTTTTACTTTTCCCCCCACTGATTTCTGGTTTATTTCACCCTCCGTCTATCCATCTCCTTCTTCTTCTTCCATCTTTCTCTGTAGTGTCAGAGTTTTATTGCATCATCTTTCTTTGGTGTACTTGCCCTCATATTTCCTCCTCTCGTTTTGCTTTGCTTTGAGATGTTGCCATCGGTCTGCACTCACTGGCCTGGCTGCTCTTGTATTATTTGTACATCTTCTTCACAATTTTGTTGGGCCAGATCACAGCAGCTGTCTGTAATTTTCTCTCTCCCCCAACTTATTTTTTCTCTCTCTAGCACATTGCGGTCTTTCAGCTGAATTAAGGTAACGGACCAGGGACAGCAGGCGTCTCTCGATACCTGAAATAATTTCTGATTGGCTCTAGCGTGGGAATTTTAGATTTTCCATGTCAATAGAGTCAGTTATTAATTACTCCTATGTGAGAAAAGCAGCGTTATAAAATTCAGAATTGCATTCTATGCTATTAGTTATAATGAAATTCAGCACTGGTAACAGTGACGGGAAGTCAGGGGAACATAGAGGCTTTTGAAACATGTCCCCATTTGACTTTATTTGCATTCTTGATCCGTATTGTAAATCACTGCACATCTACATGAGCTGTGACAATTAAGGTTCAGGGAGTAAACAGTTTCAGAATCATTATGCATTAGGGGGAAAACAAGTAATAGGAAGCTGTCCAGATGAATCTCTCACTGTGTTTCCCCTCTTTCCCCAGACTGTCATCCTGTCACTTGCTCTGTCAGGAGCTCTTAAGTCACGCTAGACTGCGTGCATCAAAGCAAAAAAGAAAAAAGAAAAATCAAATTACCTTTTCTTTCGTAAGATTAACTGACACAAATGTGAGGAGGAGAAGGGAGAAACAAACAAACAAAAAAGATAGGAAATAACCAGGTGCAAACTATTGATTTAAATCCATAACATGATCTTAAAACATATTCTCCCCAGTTCTCCCACAAATGTCTTCAACCAAACCAGAAGTTAGCGTCACTCAACAAAAAGCCAATGGGTTTTTTCTTATGGGAAAATATGAAGCTGTAAATATGGACTTCTTCATAGAGACTGAAAAGGTGGACCAGTGAGTTCATCGTGATGACCTTTAATGTCCTCACCAACTTCAGTAATCTCATTTAGCCACTTGTTAGCAGATGCCTTTTTTAAAGAAGCATAAAGCTTAAACATGCTGGGTGGGGGATTTACTGATGTGTTTTATGTTGTTAAATTATAGTTGAGCCTGTGTTAACTACAGACCTCATTTAAGGCATCAAAAACATTGACTTTGAGATGAGGGAACCAGAAGAGTAAAAGTTATTTTTCAGAATAAAAAGATTAAATGTAGATAGTACTCGAGAAAGACAGAGGAACTTATTTTAACTTTAACTTGAAATTTGATTGTGACACTGCTGTATTCTATTTAACTCCACCCACTTTCCATATTGATAAGATAAGATAAGAAAATACATAAGTCAAAACAAGTCAAAGGAGATCTCTGTGAAACAACAAAAACTTGGCTCATAGTAAAAAGCTGACTTAACAAATGGGTTATCGGGGCCCCATGACCAAGGCATGTAGTCACCCGATGCCCTTGTATAATTGTTACAAACAGCTGGAGTGTGTGTGTCAATACACACTCCAGCTGGGCGGCACATTTTGTGAGTCGGTGAGTGTGACACGATAAAAGCCATGCTCCTGTTCTCTGCTGTGATTGGAGGAGGCTGCAGTCCAGTCTCCCTGGAGGTCAGTCATGTTGAACCTGCTAATGAAGGAGTTCAGCTGGATAACAAACAAAGGAGGCAAGGTCTATGTGACCTCTGTCTGTGGAATCACCATGTCCGTCCTTTAGTGTGTCATATATTTCTTATGCAAAGGTAAAAAGTCTGTTAAGTTACGAAGTCTAAAGTCTGCGGCAAGGGGAGGCCTTCTCCCGGATGGAACAGACTGCTTCTTACGAGCCTGAGACAATGCACTTTCCACAAAGCGTCAACATCACAGACTAACATGCCCATCTACGTACAGTTTTCGGTTAAGTGAGATTGCAAAATTATAATGTAACATATGAAACATAAGAGAATTCTGATATATTACCACTGTGAATCAGCCTGCTCCCCAGTTTTGTTTGCAGAGGTGATTCCCAAAATGGTCACAGCATAATTGTTTTTGCAAAACTCAATAAAAATCCATCAAAACATCTCAAGAAGAACTAAGAAGAACTCAAGAAGGACTCAAAAAGAGTTCTTTTGAAAAGTGAAAACACTCATCGGACTAGACTGAGCTCCTGTGTGTCAGTCTCTGCCACATTTCATGTGTAAAAGTTGGGAACATTCTCCTCTGTACCGTCAAAGCTTGTTTACAGATGGAAGTACTACACATGCTGGTTCTATGTTATCCTGACAATAATCCCTGCTTGGTTCTGCACCATGTTCCAATTCGACATCCTCAATTGACTTCACATGCTACGATTGGCTGAATTGTCACTAAGGTCCCACAAAGGTGGTACTTGACATGATCGCATTTCTGATGTGCTTGCGACACTTGTCACAGACATGTCAACAATGCGTGAGTAATGTCTTTGACATTGAGTTTGTGCGTCCATTTGACCTTAAAATTCTCTGCATCTGGTCAGAGAAGATGCAGATTGCACACTTTGATTTCCCCAAACCCTATTGAAACTCTGCAGCATGTGAACCTGATTTTCCCTTTTGGTTGAGGTCTACGACTGGTCTCTGTGCTGCGATTCCTTTGCATGGGCCCCGTAGCTAATCAAAGCCTCTCTTTTTGCTTAGCTGTCATGCACACAAATTCCCAACAGCACATCCTTATTAGCCCTGAGTTTAAAGCGCACCAAAGTCAACTGACAGGCCCTCCAGGCCCTCCAAGAGCAATTCTTAAGAAGAATTTCATTATGTCTGTCAGACATGTGGATCGCAGATGATGACTTTGCACCTTATGCCTGAGTGTTTCTCCTCCCACCTTGGCATCTGTACCCAGGGTGTAATGATTTCAAATGGAGGTGGGTGTCAGCCGTGTGTGCGTGGCAGCTGCCATCATTTTGTGAGGTCAAATGTGATGTGACTTGAAGATAGGGTCAAATGTTCCCAGAAACACTTTGGTAACATCACATCATCAGTAAGTGTCCTATGTTTTCCCAGGAACTAGAACCAGGTTTTAATGTTTTGGTGGCTAGTAATACGCCTCTAATCTGCATGGATTCATTTATGTTCGTACCTCAGGGTTTAGTGAACTGACATGTGTTTGTGTCAGTGGATGAAGATGTAACTTGTAAAGAATGAAATTGATATCTGGAAGGTTTAAACTCCAAACGTTGCCACCGCTGCATGTTGTTGCAATAGCAAATATCTGCAGAGGTGTGTGTGTGTGTGTGTGTGTGTGTGTGTTTGGGGGGTGGTGCAGAAGTTTGCTGGATTCTTTTTATTTCACAATTGTACATTTGTATATTTTAGTGTTGGGATTATGGATATTTTGACCTTTTTTTATTAGCTCTGCTAGGATAAAATATGTGTGCATTTCCTGTCCCCACACTGCTTCCTCTGTCATGTGCTGCTGACTTTATTGGTATTTTTGTTAAACTTTTCATTTAAGTGTGCAGAAAGTACAGTGAAACTTAGAATTTTCCATGTTTTGCAATATCCTGCCAAACCATACATATATCAATAATATGAAACTATAGATTTGTTGAGCTGTAGACTTTAGATCTGAGACTTGAGTCACAAAGGACTCACTTGACGGCTCTGAGTCGATTTACTTTATATACTGGAATTGAGGCTTGAAGGCTAAAACTCTCAAGTCTCAAGTCGAAATTCCGAAACCATGAGAGATGAATAAAACTGCACAGTAGTATAATGTATCTCACTCATATATATACACAAATATTCGTTTTATCCGCTGAAATGCAGCTTGCACTTGCAGGATTGACTTCCAGTTTGGACTTGCGACTTTGCTCTGACAGTCCTGAGTCTTGCTCCAGCCTCCTGTGGGCACATGAATATGTTCTTACACCCATATGAATCTTGTGTGTAATCAAAGGGAGTATGAAGCCGTCTGTAGGTTTCCTCCCGCTGCGAGCGCTTGCAGATGTGCTCGCACCGGCGCATATTCTCCTCCTCTGTGGCTGTGACAGAGGCAATGGATTATTCAATAGTGTAATGAATGAGGTGTCAGAAACATTCAGCTCTGCTGTTGGGCAGAATGATTTCTCTCTGTCTACCTCTGCCTGGCTATACGTTGCTCTTATTGATTATGATGGGGCTGCCTCCTCTCAATTTATTACAATATTGATCTCAGACAGATGCAGAAGAACAGGGTGTATAGAGGAGTGAAGTTTCTTAAGATGGGAAAATGAAAGCAAAGGCAGCAACAAGAATTAGTGGCTTGGGACCATTTACAATAGATTAAGTTGAATATTGCCATCTGAAGTATCCTCAGATGCTTTTCTGTTTTTTTTTATTTACATTTTTTTTGTTCTGAGGACCTTGTCATGTGAAGGCAGGGTATTTGAAAAAAATATAAAATAGAAATGAATAATAAACCTCCCTTTGATCTTGTGTTGAATTTGACTAGACTTAAGGTTTGTAGGACTTTGAGGTCGTCCTCAGTGTCCCCGGTTGTCTCCCTTCACTTTGTCTCTAAACACAAACTCCCCGGTTAGAAGCTCTGCGAGGGATCACATCCCCTCTCCTCATTCCTGTGTGTGTTTGCTCCCTCCTTGGAGCTTAGTAAATCAGAAAGCCAGTTGCTATCCAAATTCAGCCTCCCCTGATGTGCGACCTCAATTACAGAGGCGGAGAGATTATGGGTCAGAATTAATACCACTCTTAATCTATACACACTCCTCTCCAACTAACTGTGTGCACTGCCCTCAACTAACGTCTTGATTCTATGCCAGTTACGTTAGGTTGACCACTCCTCCTTCCATCACTTCTCCTCCTTTCTATAGCTTGTGTCTTTCTGTCACTCTCTCCGCCTCACCTCTGTACTGGAGGTCTGCTGGAAACCAAAATGGTTTCACTACGTGTCCTTCTGTCCGATAAACACTGTTAAACTTCTGTTCAGATATAAAATCATAATCCTGATACCAGTATCCTATCTTTTAAGAAGTTTATCTTTTTTGTGCGTGTCACAGAACAATTAATTGTTAATATTGTGAGATTAAAGTGAGATTAAACAAGAAAATTCACATCAATCTGTGGAGTGTAACAAGAGAAGCAAGTTCAGTTGCATAGAAAAGAATGTAAATGAAAGTTAAAGGAGATGAATATTGGTTTTCTTTTGGAATGACTGGCAAAGTTTGAATTAATATTCATTGCAGTTCAGTATTCATTGTTGATGTGGGAGATCAATAGTGAGGAAATTGAATGACGCAGAATCGTAGGTAATTCAAATGATCATTTCCTGTTATTAAGGCTGGGTTTCCTGTTCCACCATTCCCTTATTATCAACTTGAGAGCATATTTTCTTCTGTTTAACTTGGGCTACTCCATAAAAATGGTTTGATTTTATGGGAAGTGCGTGCAAACGTCTGTTGAGTGTGTTTGTGTTAGTGTTTCTGTTCATGTCTGAAAGATGAAGGTGTGTGTGTGGGGGGGGAGGGGGGTATAAAAGAGGAGAGTAAGAAGGAGAAGGAATACAAAAAATTCCACATCTCTTCAGGAAAGAAGGATTCGCAGCTTTAAAGCTGTCGGATATATCTTCACCTCTGAGATATTCCATCTCCCCTACTCCTTCCCCCCTACTACCATTCTTATATCCCTTCATCCCCCTGTAATTCTCCACATTCCGGGACATTTCGCTGTGTTCTCTCCATCCCATCCATCTCAGCAGATGAATCCATTAAGTTGCATAATTTACCCCCAAAGCAAATGTCTTAAAAACGGGGCCTCTGCCATTGTACAGGTTTCAAAAGAGAGGAAGTGCTTTTGTGTAAGCCTCACCCTTCCAGACTGTAGGCGTTAAAAGCCTGACCACCGGCCCTGGTGTATTCAAACATCTCAAAAGCCAGTTAGGAATCAGCTGACATCTGCCCTGAGATGACTTTATATGATATTAAATAATATATAATAAATATATAATAAAACACAAACTACTAAAAGTAGAATTCAGTTATCTGTCTTTCTTCCAATAATTACTTATGGGTATGTTGGTGAGTGACTTCATTGTTCCTGTTAACAGTGTGATATTGTGGATCTAATTGTGAAATGATTGTGTCTATATATTTGTCATAGCCATCTAACAGAGGTAACTGCAGTGACATCATCAGAGACACACACTGGGCTGGTATTTATAATGTCATAAAAGTTACCTCTTGTGTGTATGCAAAATAGCGTATGAATATAAGAACATCAAGGTGGTTTTCAAACCCCAAGGTGAAAAACAACATGGTGGCACTAGACTGTGTTAAAAGAGACAAAGTGTACAGCCATGCCAACAGCTCTATGAGGCAGTAATCAGACACTGTGGTGCTTTGAGCTACTGTAAAAGCCTACATACTCACAATAACAATCAGACGATTCATTGTAACAATTAATAAAGAACACAATTAATGTAGACACAAGATTTTTAGAAGTTATATAAAATGGCATCTCATTGCCTCAATGGGCAGCACTGTTGTTTAGTGTTCATTGTTTTATTTTATTGATTTATTGGAAAGCTCATCGTCACACATGAGCGATTTATTAAAATATGATTTCCTGTGATGGAACAGCAAAAGAACAAAGTGTACTAATTATTAATTTATTTTTTTTACGTAATAATTTTCATTAGAATTCGACTGAAATATTTGTAATGTGCTCCTACTAGGGTTGAATTTTGTATTCTCTTCTCAACAGGTGTTTATAAAGCAGAGATTTAAGAACAAGATATCTTCACTCTTCTGAAATGCAGACTTCATCAACCATGATAACTTATTCGAAGCAGGTTTTCAAGTATCTGATAAAAGTGCCCGTTGGCTACAAGGAGAACTTGTTTTGATAACTTGCAGGCTAAACTGGTGCAGAATAAAAATCACTTGTGTGTGAAATGATCTGTTAGTCTACAAAATTTTGGCTTATGCGCCTTATGGTTCAGCTTTTGATTTTCACTTTTTATGACATTGTGGCTTAAAGCAATATACAGACTGGCTGATGTCGATTGGACATTGGTAGCAAACAGGATATTCATTTGAAGATGGAGTAGATTCAAATGTCAGTGTAAATTGTAGATTATGGAACCTATAACAACTCAACACTACTATTAAATGTGAGGACATAAGCTTGATAATCATTCATTCTCTGTGGGCTTTCCCTGACCTGAACTGTAATCGCTACATGTACTTGCTTGAATATTGCTGCTCTCACAATTTTGTTTAAGAATCAAAATAAATGCAACAGACTCAGAGTCAGAATGTGTTTTTTATCCTTTGCAGTCCTCTGTTTTGGTGTTTACATGACAATGCACAATCCATAATGCAATTCGACAGCCAATAGTTCTGTCAGAGATTTGGATGTGTTACATATGCTGCTTTCAGACATTCACTGAAGTCCAAACATTTTCATTTTTGTACAACCGTAGGAAGTGGAGACTTGTCTTACATCTTTATATAGTTTATGGTGTGTTGTGCAAGTAGCAGCTGATGTAGCCACTAGCCTCGAGCAGATATGAGGAGCAGGCTACAGAGGTCAAATAAACTCAAATACTATCCAACATCCAAATTTTCAAACTTGTAGTCTTCAGACTCAACGTCACTGACTCAAGTGTTATTTCATGAGACAGTTCATCAAATGTAACTCTTCAAATACAAATTTTTTTCAGCCATTCACTAGTTCTCGTAAAAAGACTGATGTGTAAAATCAGTTAATTATCCTTTAAACTTGGATGTCCTCAGATGGTCGCATGTGTCCCCACGATGTGAAACTGTGAAGTTTTGTCTCCATAGTTAATACATGAATCCCCCACACATTAATTCAAATCAGACACTTTTGATGTGCTATTTCAACATCCACCTTGATGCAGTCCGCAACTACGTTGCACTTTAATCTATCACCGTGAATAATAACTTATTTCATGCATTTGGTAAAATAATGAATAAGAGATAAAACTCTGTGACATTTGTTGACTGAAATTCTAAACAAGACTTGGATTCTGGTCACATTCTCCAAACTGCAAACAATTAACTGAAATTGGGTTTATCATTCAGGAGCAACTCATATTTTTTTTAAACTTATTTACTCTTTTCTTACTTGTGGATAGAAGGAGTGGGTCTCTTCTTCACATGCCTCTTCTTGTGCATCTTGGAGCATGAAGGTTTAACAGAGCAAACCTCTCACTCATCACCTTTTATGCTTATGCTGACAGGCCTGCCCCGTCCACTGGCAGACTTATTCATTGGCAGTGTTTTATCATTAAGGCCACCCTTGCTCTTAAGGCATAGATCAAACATTTCATCTTCATCTACATTTTCCTCCTCCTCCTCCTCCTCCTCCTCCTCCTCCCTTTGTCCGTCTTATTCCCTTTCTTGACATTTTGCCGATACATTGTTGTGGAATGTGCAGTTTGGTGGATGGTGAGCGTACACTCTCTTGGAACGACAAATGCAATGATACAGTGTTAATGATCATTACTGTCCAGATAGGAAATAAAATGTCAATACATTTTCTCTGAGCTCAGTTTGAAGCAAATTAATGCTTTAAAAAAGATTCCGAGTTGTTTATCGGACGGGGGGCTTTAGCCTCATCTGCCTCCTCTCACTGCTGTCGGCCTCTGCGGGCCTCTTCTCTCCATCTGTTGCCTCGTGTCTTTCACTATGTGCTTTCTCACAGAAACATTTCCTCCACCTACACCCCCTCACCCAACAGTCGCCACTCTGTGTCCCCTCGATCCCTCTCCTTCCTGCTTGGTGCCAGCATGCTTTGCAATATTGTCGGCCTGTATATGTCAGAAAATGAACTAAGCCATTAGTTTCTCCTCGTCCTATGCGCACTAGCTTCTCACTCTTGAATCCTGTCAGTGATTGTGGGGAAAAAAACACAAGTGTAGTATGTCTGTTGCTGCTCTCATGCATTCTTCCATATGCCTGTTTTTTTTTTTTTTTTCAGTCTTTGTGTTTGATAGAGTTGGTGGGAATTACTCTGCTCTCTTGCTTCCTCTCAACATTCTGTTCTTCCTGTAGGTGGCTTTACTTATTCAGCCAGCAGCTGTGTTTTGGCTGAGTCTCATCTCCTCCTCTTCGCCTTCCTCTATCTGTGTGTGTCTTGTATCCAGGGACTTCCCTTACTCTCAGCAATCGATTTTGCAAACATTTCATTGTGACCAATGCAACATGCTGATATCCAAAGCTTAGATTACTTTAAAGAGTCTAATAATTCCTCCCTATAATGGCTCCAAAAATGTGTCATTGCCTCATTTAGTTTTTTCAGCGTTCATGATGCCCTTGGTCTTCTTAGTTTAGGATGGCTTCTTCAACATAGACTCAAAGTTGTTTATTCCCCTTGGGTAGGAACAGCTCCTCATTTTGCTAATAATGACATTTATTTATCATAAAACCTCTTTGTTAGAGCAGCTAAATGGTTCATATAATTAAGAGCATCTTGGGATTTTATGTTCACAAAAGTAACCACACAGGAGAACAAGGGGTCCATGAATTAACTGGCTATTCAAGGTTCTGTGTGTATGTGTGTCTCAGGGGTTGGGGACCACTTCTTAATTATAGTGGCCGGACAAGAGGAAAACAGAATATAATGACATATCATCTTTCATCAAAATCAGAGGAGCCGTGTCTTGATGTGATCGTTTTTGACAGATTGTCTTTAAAGGAATGCTCCTAATGTTTTTCAACTGTATCTCCATGTTTGAGTTGTGTCTGTCAAATGTCGTTATACTGCTGAAGTGACCAATGCAGAACATGGTTTTGCTCACAGCCTTATCATATTGGATATTCAGCAGTGGTAGTGAAATGTTCATATAAATAAAGGCCCCATTATGTTACCCACACTATTTATGTGAACTTTTTCAGTACTAATTCAAATACAAGCTTATCTGCTCAGTGTTAATATGGAGGAACATTTTTGAAATCAAGTAAATTGTTTTAACACCAACTTTTTATGTGTGGTAATTTGGTTCCTCGTAAAGAATATGAAAACACTCTGCACAGAGGAAAGTAATTGTAAACTCAGAATCAATTCATTTAATCAAATGTAAGTGTACTGCCTGCCAAACCATGTAGAAATCAAGTTTCTTACTTGGGGGGCCTAAACAGCGTGCCACTGTCATGCGTTTGGATGCCTTCACTTCAAAAGCCCCGCAAGAGTTCGAGGAGATTATAAAGTGCAGCCTTGATGCTAAACAGCAGATTCAGAAGTTAAAGCCTTCCTAGTGTGGCTTTGTACAGGCAGGGGGGATAAACCCATCCAAACTAATTGAAATTTTTAAATCTGTAAAGGCAACATGCAAAATGCAACCGACAGTGTCATAGTCTAAAGATTTGACAGTTAAAGCTGCACGAGTTTTTTTAGCGGGATCCAAATGAAACTGAAGAGACACAGCCAACAGGCACAGTCAGAGCTTAGAAATGATGGGAGGTTGTAGGGAAGGTGCAACATGGGCCACAGGACCATCAGGGAAAATAAAATAAACACAGATACTATGGGGGAGGCGGCGAGGCTTGTCAGCACAGGCTCTTAAGCAAAGCTGGGTCAGAGACTGAACTGTGAGGTCGTCAACTGGATGGAGCTGATACATCTGTGTGAAACCAAACCTTTTCGCAAGTCAGTCCTTTTGTGTTAGAATGGTTGTGTCTTCCAATGACAAGATATCAACACATTTAATTCAACTTATGTGTTCGTGATCAGCTTTAAGTCTGCTAAAACATCAATACCTAACAGTCACTCTGTTCTCTCCGACTGAGAGGTATCAACGCATCCGTTTGCCAAAACCTTCCACACACAGCAGCCAAATTCATGCTGACATCACTGAAAACTATCCAGTACACCACAGACTCAATGACCCGTGTCATTGCAGCTATAGCCTATATGGTCAATAAAATCAGATTGGCCCTTAGCTTATAACTGTACTATTATCATAAAGTCCAATTTATGGCAATGTCACATAATCTTTCCATGGTAGATGAACAAAATGTCCGCATGAATTTATGTCTGCAAAACAAAATCTGCATCTCAGAGTTCTCAAGAAAAACTCATTTCACAAAATGTTGACTTTAGTAGCAGCGTATTGCAGCCTGGCAGGCCTAGAGCTGCAGCATTGTCATATTTGCTACTTAGCAGCAGTTGTGTATGACTGTAAGGCAATGTTTTTATGCATTGTCACTGCAATAAGGGTTACGACTGTCCATATGGAGGAATGAGTGTAAACTGCCAGTTTTTCAAACATTAAGCCAATCAGCAGGACCATTCAAGGGGGGTGTGCTTGTGAGCATTTACATATGTTTGTGTTTGCAGAGTTTGCTAGAGTTCTTTCTTTTTTTTCAAGAGTGGCAAATGGAGAGGTAATGTTTGTCTATTAAAATCTGTGTAGAATCCCAGACTCTGAGATAAATGGCAGCAGAAGTTAGTCAACAGTTGCAGTTGGGATTCTAATCAAGCATTTACATAATATAAACTGCCTGGTACATTTTCAAATACACACTTGGATGAGATATTATGTTTTCCAAATGTCAATTTTTAGAAAACCTCAGCGGAAACCAAACCAAAGTCACACAATCCAGTTGAAAATCATAATCATTTTGAGTTTTAAGCTTAGAGGTCCAATCATCACTAAAATGTTAATAATGCAATAGAGTCGACTGCAGCCAAGACTGCTGCTTTATATTCCCAACATGATATTTGAGCATGTGCTCAGTTACAGTTGTCTAATGTATGTTATTTTGCCACCAAAGGAACACTGGTTACTTAACCTCCGAACCGTGCGTAAGCATGCATGCATGCACGCATCATAGGTGCACTACCGTAATTAAACAAATGACTCGCCACCCCTGCTTACACAGAACAATTACAACTCAAGCTTTGTATCAAAAAATGTATCAACACGTAAAATTAGCACCCAGTGAAATGTGCTGCTCTCTCTCTGAAAGAGCTTAAGATTTATGATATATATGGGATATTGGTAGAAAGTGAAATATCATGATTCAAGCCCAATGATATTTGAGCACTGAAAACACCACACACACACACACACACACACACACACACACACACACACACACACACACAGACACACACACACACACACACATTTCAGAGGACATCTCATCGACTTACATTCATTTCCTGGAGACTTACTATTTGCCTATTTGCCTCAAACAGACCCTTAGCCTAAGCTTAAACATGTCTTAATCCTATAAATGAATGATTTACACTATGATGATTTGCTTATAAAGTCCCATAATGTGAATGTGTAAACAGATTTAGGTCCCCACAGTGTCAAATATAGACACCACACACTCACACACATTTACTTATGATCTTGTGCATTGTATTGACTGAGGTCCATTGATTGCCGCCGACCCCAACCCTTAACCTAATCATCATGGACCCTAAAATACTGGTTTGAAATGTTCCACCGATGTAACGATTACCACACACAGAATGACTGATGTGTCCGTGCCAAATAATATTTAATCATGCTCATCATCATCAAACCAGAAAAGTCTAAGATGATTTGGTCATTACATGTCTGTCATAACAGCCCTGCTCCACCACAGCCTCTGAGCCTTCATTCACTGATATAATAAGATAAATTGCTCCGTAACAAGTAAGTCAGTGAGACTTGGGAGCTCTGGGGATAATGAATACATTTTCTTGGCAGAGATGATGGTGACCTAATTGAAATTATGGACCGCACCAAGCTGAAACATTAGATTTGTAGAACTGTAACCACATGCATCTTCTCGTTACACAAGAAGAAAAAGTATTTCTCAGCTCTGCATTTGCCTTTGCATGATGCTGTATGAGCCAACGTCCAAACACAAAATTGTAAGAATACAATGTTGTCCTGCTTTGTTTTCTCTATTATTTTCCAAATCGTTTTTTGAGCGTTGTTACTTGGAACCACTGGGACGCAGAGCCATGGCAGTACACATTCTCATCATACTGTATCTCTGAGCAGAAGAAAATAGAATTAAAAATTTAAGTTAGAGATGATTAAAATATATCTCGTATTTATGATTTCTCTGAGGCAGATTCCATAACAGACAGTCAAGGACACCAAAAATGTTATTGTTGAACCAGAGGTTTATTATTTATACACAACATATTCTTGAAATTAGTGAAAGTATTGTTTATTTATTAATTTTCTGCATATCTTTGCATTGAGCAAGAACTGCAATATTATATTTCATGTGTAACTTGTTTTCACTTTTTATGGTTTTCATGTGTAAATTTAAATATCTGTAATCAAGCATGAAACAGTAACATTATGTTAATATTGCGTTCCTTTATCATGTCAAGTCTGCTCAATATTTCCAGACCATAGAAAATCAAATAATACAGAATTAGAAATAGAGCTCAAAGCATTAAAGTGACTAGAGAAAGCTTTTATGGCACTTAACATTTTTTCATGTTAACACTTACAACCTGTCAACAAGTGATGGTTATTTCTCACCTTACAGATTAAGATGCCCCTTTCACTTACAGGTTAACATCGTGGACCCCTCCTCTTTCCAACATGCAATCACTATAAACTGTAAGGAGGACCACTTTCTTTACAAAATGTCAGAGCACATTACAATCAAGTTCTCCAACACATGGTTGAAGATAATTACACACCATCATCCTCATTTGTCAGAGAGAAATCTGCTCGATAGGTATAGTATGTACAGGTGTGCTGGTTGTTATTATCGCTGCATAAAGCTTTAAGAGCACAAAATGGGAATGCACTCTTTTTCTCTGAGGTTTGCCATTTTTGTAATGTAAGGATTGTGTATTTTTAAGGTTAACAAATAGCCACATCCCATATCATAATGTACTTGACTATCCTATCATGTTAATACGAATTTATGCCACCAAGTAAGAAGCAAAAAAACACAGAAATGTGTCCACAGAAATGTTGCTCTCTGCATTCGGTGGTCTGGAGTCAGCCGGTGAACCAACTCTGTCAACTGGTGAAAGGGAAAGTGCCAGGGGAGGTGTTCTAGTTCAGAAAATTACCAAAATAGTGACTCATTAAGCAGTTTCAGGGGGCAAATCATGATGGGATAATGGTACAAAAATAGACAGACTGTATTTTCCACTGCTCATTCAATGGCGTTTCCAATTCATGAAGTTTTGAAAGAGACAGGATTCAATTATTGTGTGAATCAGTGAAATCATGCACTTTTGTCTTTTATCATAAAAGCCTGCAGATACATGACCCTCCAGGGCACGTTGTTGTCCACCCCTGCTTTACTATCTTTGCATAAATAATTCTTCCTTCGTGTACATATACATTAAATGACAAAAACCTCTTTAATGGCAACATGCATAACCTGTGAATGTACAGATGAGATACCCTTTACTTGGCTGGCGCAGCCTAATGTATGGCCATTAAAACTAAGTGTACATTTTAAAAGAGAATCACCTATTGGATGTTGAATCTCAGAAGATCTCAAACCTTTTTCGGTTAATTAACCCATATATCATAAATATACTTCATGATAAAATTAAATCACATTAGCAGACTGAAAAGGCAGGGGTGTCGTAATAAAATAGTCTCTGTACCTGCATAGCCAGGGATTTCTACTGTAATTTTCAGAAAAGCAGCAAGAACAAAGCAAGAAAACCTACAAGTAGCAAAAATGTTAACTTTGTCCACTGGGGATGATGGCGACTAGTGAGCAGGCGGGTAGGCAGCCAATAAGTCAGGTGAGGTGCTGGGGCGGGAACTCACTGAAGAAGAATGTGGTCAAAAAGGAGCGTGATTCACTTTCGGAAGGAGATCATATCTTTTTCTGAAGAATGAGCTGGAAAAGTGTATCAGTGTGAATAATTTTGATGTGAAATATTCGCAGGCGAATATTTTTCGCTTTTTCACATTGTTTATTTGTCACACCCATGTCGTGTAAAAGCCTCGAGATGTGACAGAGAGACAGCATGCACAATATACATCTGCAACTGGGGCAGCTGACTGGAATTCAGTCATCATTCATTTTATGACAGTTTTTTCTTTTCCAATGGAGATGTTGGTAAAACATTGCACCTAGACTAAGCAGAGGAAATGGACAGTGACAAATTAATTAAAACCTTATGTCCCAGGCAATATCTCACTGCTGATTAACTGTCTGAGTTAATCAGACATGTAATAAAATGCATCATGCTATAAAAGTCCTCGTAACATTTTCGTCAGTTTATGCAACTTACGGTTTGTTTTGATGGGAAGCCAACACTTGCGCCACTCCAGGCAGGGCTTCCGTGCGATCGTGGCCCTCTCAAAAGATTTGTAGTGCTGCCTGGAACTTCAGTGTCTTTTCTGAGACTTTGTACAACATGTCCGTGATGATAAGTCCTACATTGAATGACTTTTGTGATCATTTTTATCCCATTTTTCAAGACGTAAGAGGCTACTGTTGTTGTTAGCGGACTTCTAGCCGTCCATTTTAAGATCCACTTGACCAATCAGAGGACGCTGTGTTGTTGACTGGACGAAAAAAACAAAGATTTTACATTGAAAACAGGACTTCTCACTCCTCTTGTTTACTCCTACCACTACCGCTGACACTTTTTGGGTTGAAAAATCAAAGGACATATTTGTAGAAAAATGGACATAACTTTTGATTTGCATTAGTAAGAATGTTTTGAATTGTTTTCTCTTATAGCCAAGGCTTCAAGGAACAGCTTTCAAGAGGGAAAAATTTCATCGTTGTTTGGTGTATCATTATAATGAATGTCTGTGAGATTCAATATCCATTTTGTTTTGTTTTTTGTCTTTATGGTCATATAACCATTTATAAATGAATGTGATATCACTGAAGCATACATATTCTGAAAGCCTAGGTTGTCCTTGTCTCATCATCACTGATAAACACGTTCTTAAGTTTCTTTTCTGTGTGGAGTTTGCATGCTCTCCCCGTGTATGTGTGGGTGTCTCCGCATACATGGGGTGTATATCTCCGGCGTCCTCCCACAGTCCAAAGAATGGGGTTAGGTTCATTTTTTTCTAAATTGACCGTAGGTGTGAGTGTGAGAGTGAATGTTGGTTGTCCATCTCTGTATGTGGCCAGGGTGTACCCCGCCTCTCCCAATGCCAGCCCCCCCACGATGAATGACCTTACCTAACCTTTATCCTCCAGTATGTGTCCACCCATAGTGAGACACTTTTCTATCAGAGTATCTATCATGCTCCCCAGCCTCCAAAGCCCCCATACTGAGTCCTACTTGATCAATTCTCCCCTGTCTCACTCAGTGATTTGATTGATACTGTTCCCCACACTTGTTCGTCCATGTGTCCCCTTGACATTGGGCCTCCCAAATTACTTAAAGAATCCATTAGCATTATTGGACCCTCTCTGCTTCCTATTATCAACCCGTTTCCCTCACCCAAGCTATGTTCCTGAATCCTTTGAAATGGCCTCATGTCTAAAGAAACTGCACCTAGATCTTAGCTTACCACTGAGCTATCGACCTATGCAGTTAGACCATGGTGAAATTGCCATTATTGTTCTTTCAGATTTGGGTGGGATGTCTGGCATAGTTTTCCTCTTATTTATCTAACCGGAAATGTTTTGTTTAAGCTCCACTTGATTTGTGAAGTGCCTCAGCTCATCAAATGTTTTTTCTTATTCCATATCAATCTCATATATTCAGAATATACATATACTCCTATTTGATCAAACTATTTTGTTCTGTTTTATAATCGCCACGCTGATGATACACACCTCTACCTATCCATTAGGCCCAGTGAGCTACTTTGCCCAAGTGTCCGGCCGAGATTTGTAACTGCTAATTTGTAACGGCTAATTAAATCACAGTTAAACTGAAGCTCTAGTTATCGTCCAAGATCAGACTTTTACTAACATCCAGTAACACTTCAGCTCATTAGCTTCGAATAGAAAATCTTTTACCTAAAACCTTTTTACTACCGGCTAAAATTTGATGAACACAGAAAATCACATAGTCCTGCTACTTTGACCCAAGGAATATGGTTATTTTTGCAGCAGTTTTAAATGGTTAAATGTTTTAAATGGTAACCCATGCTTTGGCGTCCTCCTGCTTAGACTACTGCAAAAGGCTTTGTTCCTAACTAGACAGTTGACTGACATCAGTTTACAGTTAGTCCAAGCCTGTGCAGTACTCACTAAGACTCCATAATGATCTCATATCATCCTGGTTCTCATGTCCCTATACCCTCCGCTGGGTTCCGATTCAATTTAGTACTCAATTCATGATTGTCCTCATCTAAAAGACTTGAATAATGTTACTCCAGAGTGTATCAGTAAACTACTAATGCCTTTTACCTATGTTCCCTCAGGTCCTCTTAGTGAGGCCTTGTAGTTGTACCGCACTTAAGACTGAAAACACAGGTTCTTTTTACTAAGCAATTTCTCCTGTTTTAATTTCCTTTTTAATATTTTTTTATTCTTTTAAACGTTTATTCTATTGTTAAAAGCTGCATGCATAGTGTTTTTTTCTCACATATATATATAACTTCAAATTTAAGTTAGTATGTAAGTATAATTTTGAGATACTTCTATTTTACCTGGGTACTTCCATTTCACCCCCTTTTTGTATTATTTCCACTCGACTACATTTATTTCGACAGCATCTTTTAGCATTTAGATTAAAATGATTTTGGTTCCCTTAATATTTGTGCTTTTGCTAACTTGTTTATGTTTACAGTAGACAGTGGCATCTTTCAGTGTGTCTGTGTGGAGACACATTCTTGGTAGAATGTGGAAAGCAGACATCATCATCAGAGACTGAAGAGAAACTAGGGTGATCTGATTAGACTATGGAGTTTTTTGCTGCACAAATTATCATATTAATAAGAAAACCTAATTTTCCTCGTGCTGTAATATTCTGGGTTCATGCCTGAGTTCACATTAATACATTCCATGAAAAACGTGAAGACAAGTGCTGTATGTTGATATAGGTTTATCTTTGAATGAATGCACCGGTTTACTTAATTAATAATGACATTAACATAACTGCTTATCTTTATATATATATACATGTTATGAGGACAGTGCTGGGATATTAGGCAGCTCAAGTGTCTCCTGGGGCAGCAAAGTGGCTCAGTTGTGATTACTGTCGCCTCACAGAAAGTACGTCCTTAGTTTGAACCCAAATAGAGCTCTACCGTTTGTGTAGCTATACCCTCAAGTTTGTTGATGTTACCTCAAACCCCAAATTAAAAATGGCAAGCGAGAAGAACTGATGCTGTTGCCCTCAAAGGACAGTGTCACATTTCTGCTGACAATTTGCAAATGCATGGCAATAGTTTTTAGATTTATTTTTTTATGTAATTACTCTGCAAGGCAGAAGCTTAAAGTTTGACATTCAATTGATTCACTTGTCTGCACAATGTTTGTTTTTGTAAACGGAGAATAGAGACATACTGGTGCAATAGTAAGATATCTAGAAACAAATCTATAGACTCTTTAGCCAGCAAAGATATAGAATACTTCCGTCACTAAATTGAATTATAAAGGGAAGCCACAGTTAAGAAAAGACTGTTTTGCAGCCACTGCCTAAGAGACAAACTGTGAGCATAGATAAACATTAGCAGAGTCTTGCTTGAATTCTGCCATGAATAACAGTGGACATAAAGTGTATAAATGTCATTCAGGGTATTGTGCATGCTGACTCACCATCACACTGTCATGACTTACTGGTGCACGCGAAAGATACATGTGCTTTCCCTGCCACATCATGTTGAAATGTCTGCTGTGGAAATTTTCAGTGTTACCATGGCATCACAAGTTTGTAAAATCTGCACTGCATGACCTCAAAATGATAATAACTTTAACAAAAATGCAACATATTTCTGGCGATATAAAAATTAATTATTATGTTTAGTATAGTATAGAAAATAGCACAGATTTAAAGGTTCTGCGTGCAGGATTTAGAGGTATCTTCTTGCAGGAATTGAATATGATATTTATAATTATGTTTTCAGTAGTGTGTGATCACCTGAAATAAAGAATTATTGTGTTTCTGACATTTACATTTACATCAGGAGAGAGTTCTCCTCCGCGGGGTTCGTCATTTTGCACCATGTTTCTACAGAAGCCCATAAACTATTGCTTCTCATATCATTATTTTTGCACTGAAATTGACATAAGTTTGTCAGCAGTACTTTCATTTCCAATCAGGATGTTTCTGTCTGCTCCTGTAACACCTGTAAAAAGTGTTAAGAAAAAAATGTTAAAATATCAGAAGTTCTTGGTCAGTTAAAGTAAAGCAGGTTTATCTGTCATATGGGGAAATTTCCAGTGTGGCTTTTATTCTTGTTTAACCAAATCTGCACACTTCCTGCTATGTCACAAAATTACACAGTTATTACACATTGTAGTCAGCACTATTTGGCATGTTGGATATATCTTCAAAACAAGGTGTGAAACATTACCGTACATTTTCTCTCAACTTTCAAGATACAATCAACAAAAATTGAAAAAAAGTTTAGGAATATTCACACGTTCTACAAGAATTGTATTTATGGGTGGTGAATAAGATTTTTTTTCTTTTCTTTTCATTAAGTCGTCAAAAAAAGTACAAGCCATGTTGATGTAAATGTATACTTTACATAGTTTACAAATATAAACAAATGTATTGAAATGTGAAAATACATGTAAACTCATATTAGGTCATTAAGGCCAGAGCGCACTGGATGTAATTATTGACACTTGCCACTGGATGCTGTTAAATTGATGCTTTCTCACTCACTGCAGCTGAGAGACTTGAATTAGCAGCATCACTGACGCTGCACCGTAACACTGTGATGATTAATGTTTTTGTAGCCTGTTTATTTATCAACCTGCCTCCTATGTGGTCCGGGTCTGGTTCATATATTTGGATACCAGTGTTTGTATTTTAAATATTCTCTCAACAAATAGCATAGTGATTCCTTTTTATACATACTAAGCTTGCAGTCACACTTCAGAGCTTTGTTAAGTGGCCTTTTCCTCATCCACTTCTTAACCTCCTGCAGCAAGAAAGTAGTCAAAAAGTCACATGGTGTCTTTCTGCCCTGAAGTGGGTAACAGTCACAGAGAGTCTGTTAAACTTCCAAAAGCATCCATTCTAGTCCGACTAATAAGCTTGAAGAGTAAGTGAAGTGGACATGCATTTGAAAAAAGCATATAGCTCATATGCTTCCAGTGCGTTTGTGCCTTTCAATTGTCCTCTTCAAAACTTCAGTGTTTGTGTCAACGAACCATCTTGTAAACAAGTCCAGCAGCAGGGGCAAAAAAATGTCAAACTGCCTCCTCAAGTGATATTCAGACATCTAATTGTGATTTACATGTGCTGCCACTCAAACTGTGTCTCTGATGCGGGATGGCATGATCATGTGCAGCTGTGCTCTTTTGGCTTGTGCAATAATCCAATGATTCTAATTCAGTGATATGCTTTTGGAGATGCTTGGATCTGTCTGAAGACAGTGAAGTGGTCTGCATCACCATCACTGCAAATATTACATTACATATAGTGATTGTTTTGAATAAAATTAAATCTATGTAATAAAGCTTTCATGAGTTCAGTTTCTTGCAAACTCATCCTCAAATTAGAAAAGTTTATCCATCTTCTTTTTTTTTTTAACTTCACCATACTTCTCTTCACCTACAATTTCACAAGAAAATGAGCCATAAGAGAAAAAATCATTAACATCAGCAAAAGATACTTCAGGCAGAGATAATGGCTCAATATGCTGCTCAATGATCAGAGCAGCCAGCAGGCTTTACAGCCTCCTGTGTCCATCCCTATCTCCACATCTCGCTCTCACAACATCTAAAGCACATGATGGGGAAGGAGCACTAAAAACACATCTCCTAAGGATAAAAAAGTGAGAGGGTATGACAGCAGTAAATTGGCTATCTCCTCCCCTGAGCCCTACTCCAGACTTCCCCCTGCATGCTGAGCAATTTGAATTGTGCAGTAATTGCTTACGTCGCTTTTCTCTGCTCATCATTTCTACAAAAAGAACTTGATCTCATGTATTTCCCCGTGGTTGAATTCTCAGCCATTTGCCCCTGTAGGAACTTTACTAAGTGACGTGTTAACAAAAGAAGCAGAGCGGAGGGACTGTTGCACTCTGCTTTTTGGTGCACAAAGATAGGACAACCAAATGGCTAAGAAGTCATAATGTCTCTCATATACATAATATGGGAATGCATCGGTTCAGGTCTTATCACTTTTATAAATGAAGTAAATGAAAAATAAAAATGTTCTTCCACAAAGCAGTTTCACTGAGGTGCAGTTTCTTATTAGCTTGTTTTAAAGTGGATTATTTTAGTCAACCACAGTGTGAAGGAGGGAAAGAGCTGAGGGGCAGCAGAGAAATGGATGGGACATGAGTCATGAAATAGAAATCAAAAGCCATGCTCAGGTCCGCTTGCACAGGAGTAGACTGGTTATGGGTTTTGGGAAGAGATAGAGTGGATGTGGCCTTGGGCGATGTGCTTCTTGTTAAAAGAGGGGATGCACTTTGAGTGTGAAGCCAGCTCTAGATAGAGTATTTTGCCCAGACAGCACTTCTCAATTCACCCATGCATTCATATATATGCTCACATTGATCCCTTCTTTTCTTAGGGGTTCGTGCAGCTACATAGCAGATACTGAAGGACGACTGGTATCTTTGAACACTTGAGAAGGCAGTGATAGGAGGAACAGAATCATAAGTATAATGTCAGTGTTTTTTCTAAGAAAATGAAAAAGAGAAAGTCTGAGAAAAGTTTAGAGATAGCATTTACATTTCTTCCTCACAAATGTCTTCTGCGGTTCCTTCTGAGTGCTGTGATGGATTTGAAAGTGGTAGCAAGTGTAAAATATGAGCGTAGAATGAGATGGAGGCTTCAGTAGCCCCAACACTTCCAGTCCAGGACGAGAGTGGGCAGGAGCAGTAATGGAAACACAGGTACTGCTCGGCTAGATGCTCCTCGCTGACTCCCCCTGGCCCTCGATTCAATGTTAGAGTCCTTCTCTGAATAAGGTGGGATGATATTGAATTCCTCGCTTTCTTCCTCCTCCTGCTCCACTCCCTCGCTCTCATCCATCTGCAAAAGAGTGATTCTTCCAATTAACAGAAGTGATGAAGCATGGGGGGGGGGGTTCAGGATGTCAGCAGATAAACACAGAATTAAAAGATACATATAAGAATATACTGAAGCCGAAAAACAACCAAGGCCAAAACCCTTCCAATAAATACAAACTTGGTGAAGCTATAATGTAAAGTCTCCTCTGTGTCTGCCATTTGGCATCATTTGAGTTTTTTTTGTCATTTTGAATTATTAATTTAGGAGTTCGGTAGTCTAACTGTCCAGACCAACAATTAATATTAAATGTCAGTGTGAAAAAAGTCTCAGCAGCATCTCTGCTACTGAGATGTAAAATAAACAAAACTCCTTCGGAGTAAGATCAGACTCAAAATATCACCATAAGAATCACAATCTCTTTTAGGCCCCCCGTGGCTACCAATAACCATGCACTGGCGAATATCCCAGATCAACACAAAAATATAGTCACAGTTACCTGGCTCAAAATCAATCTGTCCACCAAAACAAGGTGGCTGCTGACAGAAATACAAATACAAGCTGTGTGTGAGGAGACAAGGACACAGGAATGGCCTCTTCCACCTGATCCCCCACAACAGAGGGCCACTCCATATGGAGTTGAATTTGAAGCTGCAGAAGGAAAAGCTGTAGGGGGGAGACTGCACTGTATTTAAACAGGTCAATACACTCGCTACTGTAAGCTGCAAACAGCTGTCAGCATGGAGAATGATCCTCGCTTGTCCAGCTGTTGTGTTACATTATGTTTTGTATCCTTGCACATATATGATCCCGAAACAGTGCGGGCAAATAAATACATTTTAATTCCTTTTGTAATTTTCTTTTAATTGATGAATCCATACAATGTACACAGTAATCTAATCTGTAAAAAAAGGAAGTCAATTTTGATACAAGGAGATAATGTTGTCATTTTTAAAGAGAAACTTAACATTACCTGAAAATCAGCTGATGTCTTGATGGACCACTACAGTTATTTAACCTCACTGGTGTCAGTAGGCACATTTTTCAATAGCCTTGCTAATTTGCCTTGTGTACTGTACAAGAAATTAAACACTGAAAAGGAGTATAAAAAAACAGACAATGGAAATTATTATTTTGTGGAGATTTATTTTTTGAGTTATATGTTTGAGAATTTACATAATAAACATAAATGGTATCTAAATATGGTAAAAAAGTTTATATATTGTATTCTGCTCCCTAATTTAGATCTGGAACTGGGTGCAAAACAAAATTCACTTGGGAGTGAAGCATTGCTTTCTTAAACAGTTTTGTCTGAAGTTACTTGTGCGAATGGGGAAAAATAGCAAAGGTTTGGGTTAATAATCAAAACAATAATTTACTGACCTCAGATTTACATATTGCTTTCTCCCTTTTCTGGTGTGTGCACTTAGATGTAGGGATAATATCATAATTCAGAAAACTTTCATTCCACATATTCTTCCCACAAACTACTCTGGGAGCCTCCACTCAGACACAAGAGGAGAGGATGGAGTGAGGGTGCATCGGCTTGAAAGAGGCTCAGCCTTTATCTCAGACCTTGGCTTGAGCCTGAGTTTTCATTTTCTAAAGTCTTTTCAAATCGGCCCTGACATATCACTGGCACTTGTTCGTCCTCCTTTCCGTTACCGTTGCAGCATAGCAATCCATTTTAAGTAAACATTTCGAATATCTTAAGTTTTCAGGGGCAACTAAGTTTGAGATTTTTCTGAAATGGAATTTAAAGCTTAGAAACATCACATTTATTTTTTTCTCATTACAGAGGGCGTTAAATGCTGACATAATCTAAACCTATTTTAGCGTTATGTAATAGGAAACTGAAATGCACCATCTTAAAAAAAACTTTAAATGTGGATATCTATTATGCAGTCCAGTAGCAGCAGGGATTCAGTACTGGAAGGGATTGTGGGACGGGAGAGGAGTAAGAGGAAATGTGGAATGAGAGGGATTCAAATGGTGAGAAAATTGCGAATATGGAGCAGTTGGGTGTGAATACATGAATATTAACATTAAGGGTTGAGTCGAATGCCGGAAACACCTACGGCTAACCCTGAGCCACAGTGAGAGTTGGGGGAGTAGAAATAATCAGAGGTTAAACACGGCCCAAGTCACTGCTATAGTCCCTGTGATTCTTAGGTGTTACCAACTGATATAAAGTCAACCAATTCCGCTCGTGGCCAACACGAGCATATGGAGTGACAGTGAGGGAGCAGACAGCACTTACACTGGTGAACTCAGGCAGTGTGTTCACACTGACATGGACGATCTCCTGGTAGACGCGTGAGGAGGGCTGAGAAGCTGGCACAGGAGTGTTTTCCACTGCAGGAGGTGCAAAGATTCCCATGGAGCTGATGGCATTGCCTGAAACACAATCAGCAGGGGTCATCTTCAATAGGTTCATTATTCATCTTTTAAGCATCGCCAAAATATTATCAGTGACTTTCATAAGTATACTTACCACTACCAACTTCACTGCACGATTGGGCAACATATATTTGAATATTTTACTTTTAAGCCACATGTGGAGTGGTTCCACATATGGGAGTATTATCACAACAAGTGGAGGGATTGTATTTGGTAGATATATCCATGTGCCCCTCACGATAACTGTAATAACTTTGGTGATCCTTTCAATTGTTGTTGGTACCAAATACAGTACCTGCACAACTGAAAACATTTCCATCAGCCATAATGCCACTTCTTGTTTAGTGCTATGTGGAACATGTTAGAATGCTACCATTGTGAGCAGTAAACATTGTACCAACTAAACATGTCAACCATATCATTATACACCATGGATATTGTTAGGAGAATTGATATCACGTTCAAAGATGGCGCCTTATTCGTCCAAAGGAAAGCTAAAGTCTACGCAAGCTTCCTGATGTTTCCGTGTTTTGGAGCCCACTCCTCCTCCAGCACACATGAATGGGATAAAATAATTTAATCATATGACTCTTTTAGACTTTCTAAACATTATTGGACCATATGGGTCAAATAATGAAAGTAAATAGAATACAGCCACACAATTTCCAATGATTGTGTATGGGGAAAAGGACCAGTGTTTTCCATCAAACTGGTTCTTGAACTGGTTCCATTCAGGGTTATTTGAACTCTGGTGCCGTCTACATATGATAACCATCGTTGTCGTGGACGTGTCATCAAGGGAGGACACAATGGAAGTAAACAGTAATAGCGAGATGGCGGGGCTCTTCAATTTACAATCTGCATTATTTGGCTCCCACAATTTTTTTTACACTAAACAATGTTTTTGGATGATGAAAAATAATGTGGAATGGCAAAGGAAAATGGTTAATAGTTCAGAAAACAAGTCATATTGACTGATTGGTTCAAGCTTAATGTGGATTCGTCTCTCAGTTAAAACAGCCTGTCAGGCCTCTGCCCCTCACTGTTTTAAGGTTACACAATGAAGGCTGTCACATAACCGTTGTTGCTGCAAGCATGTTTATACTGAAACACCTTTTTGGCTGGTATTCTTTTGTTGCTCTTCCCACCCTGTTGGTTTGGCAACAACAATAAAACAACTTTATGTTTATCAGATTTGATGAAAGGATTCGTTGACTCCACAGAAATTGGAAATCACATTAACATTTGGCAGCCAGCCACAACACTGGGGAGGAGGTCCCTTGCCATCAATTTCTTTGTAAGAAAACATTATGGTTCAATGGTTCGCCCTCTCAATAATCAATTATTACATACCCCGTATGAATTCCGCATTAATGTACACAATACAAAATGCTCAGATAGAACACAGGATTTCAGGATCAATTTAGTTTGTACTCAGATAGGACAGTTAAAAGATAACATTTCCTCTGCCATTATCTTAACAAACGAAAACTTGTCAGCAACAGTCGGTGAGTTATTTAACATCAACTAAACTGTGTGTTAGTTTGGACTGACTGCCAGAATCATCTAATGTTCAATCCTCTACTCATCACTCATCAATACTTTTGAATTCTTTGTTGACATATTAATATTATCATCTGATCAGAGATATTCTGTATTCACAGTTATCCATTTAACCACCATCTTTGCTGTAACATCCAGAGACATTAAGGATTTTAGCTTGAAACACACCTGTGCATCTACATGGCCATTTACAGCTTCTATTCCAGAAGCTGCACATATTTGCAGCAGTAAAACTCTCAGAGATTTAACCTTTTTTTGTGCTGGAACTCTTAGATCTTATCATCGGGCGAGCAGCCCTGGAGGTGTATTGACTGTCTGTGGTAACCTCGTAACATTTCACTCACGCAGACATATGTTGTTGCTGAACATGTGCAGGATGCGCTGGCAGCCCTGCCATTCGTTCCCACTGCCGTCACACGTGCACCACTGGGACACTTCTGTGCTGCTGTTGCTCACGTAGTTGGGAGTCATGATGGTTCCTGGACAAAGACAGAAGACGAGTCCTTTCATAGGTGCAGCTTTAAAATATATATATATATATATATATATATATATATATATATATATATATATATATTTCCTCTCACGCAGAAGATTTTCATGTCAGCACACACCCCGGTGAAAGGTAAGAAGACATCTACCAACAATATTAGTTGCCCTGGGGATCTGCTGTCAACAATTTTCCAGCTTTCTATATTGATAAAGGCAAGTACACAAAATTACTTTTTAATACAGTACGGGCAACAAAAGAAAATCACATCACCTTGATCCTTTTGCAGGGCTGCTGGAAATGCAATTTTTAAATCAAGTTTTTAAAGTGATGCTGACTGGATTCCCTGAGCAGCAGCTTTTGGCAGTCGACCATTTAGGAAACCAACAAAATGAAAATGATATAGGCCAAATATCACTGTTGCACACCTACGGTTGTTTTCCAGTAATGAGTCCTTTGAGTAGCTCTCCTGCTGTTTTTTTTTCCTGAACTATTCCCACTTTCCCTCTCTTCCACCTCTTTGATTACGTTTCCTCCATCTCACCTATGAGTCCAGCGTAGGCCTTCAAGCACATGGCTCTGCTCTCTCGCGTACAGCCAGAGGCAGACAGAGGGGAGGGCTGGCAGTTGTGTTGGAAATCAGCAAACCGTGATCTGAAACACACACACACACACACACACACAGGAGAGAAAACTGTTTTTCATATGTCAGCACAGAGCAACGGTGCATTTTAGAGTGTTTTGACAATTTCATTTTGGGATTTGGGGTCGAGCTAAAACAAAACAACACAAACCGCCAGTGCAAGACTGCAAAAGACTGTGCACTCGCATTAAAACCATGTGGTATTTTAGTGAAATGTCAGCAACATTTTGGTTTATTTTCCACCCCAACAACAGTACCCAACTAATCAAAAACGTTCCTCTCCATGGGGTAAATCACTAAAAAGTCAAGTCTTATAATATTATTGCAGTGTACTGTTATTGTCATACCTGATTCCAGAAGAGTAAACGCTACATATTTTAAAAGTAGATGCCAGACAAGGACGTCACTGACCTAGTACAATTGCATCGTTCCACTTTTGCTAGTTTATTCATGAAAAAAAACTTTGTTTCACCAGTTGCATGGTTCAAAACGGTCGTACTTAGTCTCGTAAACTGTGCTATACTGCACATCATGAGCTTAAACTAAAGATACTATAGTGACTAAAGGAAGGTGATGAGTGTTTAGGTGCTGTTCCCACCCTGTAGAGTAGAACACATGTGGAAGAAAAGAAGCTCATGTCAACAGTAGTTAGTATTCCTCTCACTTCTCTTTTAAATCTGTTACTAATAAGGAAGGAGGACAGTTTTGCATGACATTCTTTGCCTCACATAGCACACGTTTTTCTCTCTCATCATCAATAACCTCTGTAACATTTACATATAGACGAGTCTGTTATAAATGTAAGAAACTCTGTTACATTTATCAAAAATAACAGAGAGAGAACTGACTAAAAATTACCCTCCCTAAGTCTGGCATAATAATACTGATGAGTAGCGGCATAGCCATGAATCAAATATTTTGAAAACTAGTTTATCATTTTTTTTCACAGCAAATATGCCAAATGTCCAACATTTGATAGTTCCAGCCTCTTAATCAGATTATGTTTGAATTTGGGACAGTTGATCACATAATAAATACATGAATATATCACTTGGACTTCTAGGAAAAGGGAATGGGCATATTTTACTTTTTTTGCATGTTGTATGGATTAATCGAGAAAATGATCAGCAGGTTCAATCAATGGTGAAAATGATCTTTAGTTGCGGCCTTACATGAGATACACACAAAAGAAGGACAATATTGCAGGTATTGTGTCTTTCATGTTATTGTTTTTTACGCTGTGTTGAATATGGAGTCATTCTTTGCGGTTAACTTTTGTGTATTTCTAACACATGATTTGATACTAAATGTGCATTTCTTCTGTCCTGTCTTGTTCTAAAACACTTGGAGTACCATGTACTTACCTACACAGCTCATCTCTGGAGCAGTAGTTCTGCAGGCTGAGGCAGTTGGGCTTGCCCGCTCTTTCCTCCCCTTTCACATTCTCCTCATAGGAGCATGATGGGACGATGGTTTTCCTCCGGCGCTCGCCGCACAGAGTGTCAGAGCACGGACAGAAGAGCAGAGCAAAGCTGTACTCTTCTGGTACGCGCTCCAAGAAGCGCCGCAGGGCTTTGTGGCATTTCTGGCGGTTGCAGTTGTTCTCGGAGACGGCTGCTCTCTTGGTGCAGGCTACGACATATTCGGACCGCAAGGAGCCACATTTTTCATAGAGGCCACAGTCCTGAGCTGCCTTCAGACACTGGTTTTGGCCATCGACAGAAAGAGTGGAAGCTGTGTGGGGATATGAGAAGGAAAACTGAAAAATGTGTATCAGGAAAAAGAAAATCATGATATATATTTTATTTGTGTGAAAACAAAACGAAGTAAGGGAAGTACTCTACCTGCCATGATGGAGGCCATGCGAGACATCTCAATGTTTCTCACCAGATTTAATTCCAGTTCTTCATATGGGGACACCTCATACTCATCATAAGCTTAGAAAACAAAACAAAAAGTGAAGACTTTTATCACATGCAGTACTTGAAAATAAATACCACACACACGCATGTCAGTGTTTAAACCCACCTGCAAATCTCACAGTCCAGTAGACCCTGAGGCAGTGTTCCTCCCTGCGAGAGCCACGCTGACACTTGCACACTTGAAGGGGCCGGTACTGCTGCAAGGCGTTCTGGGCCTCCAGGCACTCCAAGCGGGCATCTGGGCCAAGGGGCGACACCGCCTCCTCAGCTGCACAGTACTCCAGCAGTCGGTAGAGAACCATGCAGGAATGCTCTTGGATGCAGCCCTGCTCCGCCACCAGACAATCTAAGGATGCAGATACTGGAACACTACCTGAGGGAGAGGTTGATGTTGTCAGTGGACAAAGCTGTTGCTCGCCAACATTGCTAACAAGTGTGTTGTCTTATTATGCACATGAATCACTCAATATTAAACTAAATAGGGTGTAATTAGAATGCTCTCTTTAGACGCGCCAGTGCACTACAGGTTACAATAATATCAACAAGGTAGATACAATTGAAAACACACGAGTGTAATAAGAGTAACGGTCGCGGGCGAAACCTTGATGCCCCTTGTAGAAACACAGAAGAGACTCCAGATGATTTAACAACACTATAGGGTTGCATTATGGATTGTAATTAAATCATAATTATATAATCTTCTCACTGTGGCTCCTAGTTGACTTCTCTCTGACTATATTATGAAGACAGATGTACAGTATGCCTTTTTATGAATGCGCCATTTTTTCAGCACGCTGTCTCAAAGTCTGAGAGTGAAGTGTCCATCCGAGCTTTTGGACACGTAGCAGCTACCAGTCATTTTGCGATACTGTACAAAAAACACAAGATACAATAACATGTTCGCCCCATCCTTCATATCCCACACACCACCATGCTCGTGGAGCAGTCAGCTCAACACTTGCAATCCCAAATTCAGAGAAATCTTGAATGGCTCTTTGGTGCCTTCCTGAATAATCTCCTGTGCTGATCTCATCTGAAAAATGTCCCTGCTGCTCTGTTCAAGTGCTTCCTAGAAACGTGGGCATTCAAGATTTGAGAGTCAGCCACCTAACAGAAATGCATTCATAGATAGTTAGAGAGGAAATAAAGTCAGAGGGAGGAGTCAACAGGGAAGTTGTGAAAAGTGAATTTGGCAGATTCCTGTATGAACAAAAGACGTTGTTTAACAGCCAACTGTCAAGTCTTGGACATCTCCTGGATCCTCCTGCAAGTGCTTGAATCACCAACAAGGCAGAATGTCCCTTGCTAAAACATCAGGGCTATATGACGGTCACTGAGGGATTACCTTTCTCGAGCAAATGCTGTGTAAATGTGTATTCACCCGTCGAAAAACCTGTGACATGCCACAGAAAAACATGTAGAACCATTGGTGTAGTGAACATTTTTGTGGTAACACATTACGTTTCTACAGAGACGTGCTCATGGACGTCTTGCACAAAAGCATTGCTGTTATTATTTTAAAACGACACATGAACAGCTGCGGGCAAAACCTTTTGCAGCAGGGTCCTTTCCACTTGGAACAAGCTTTTTCACCAATGTCAGACACTATCTCTACATGGAACGATAAAGACTAGACCAATTTATTCGGCACAGTTTGTCTGTTCCCTGCGAAAACAACAGATATTTTTTGCTTCCAATTTTGCTTTCAGACAGTGACTGAACGGAAAAGTCCATTATGAGGGTGGTTTTTTTCCCCCTCACGTTGACTCGAACAAATAGTCTGAGGCAGAGATTTTTTATATGATGCATCAGCACGTTGTACCTAGAAAATATGCTGCTTGAAGATTTTGTGAAATAACATCAGCCATATATGTATTTTGAAAGGCTCCATCCCGTTACTTTGTATAAGGGTCATTGAGTGCAGATGAGTTGCATATCACCAGCCACATTTCCTCTAAAACAAATACATTATTCAGCATTAAAACTGTGGTGTTGGTCCATAGTCACTTGTCACTAGTGTTTTGATTGAGTGTTTTGTCTAGAATGAGTGGAAGTGAAAAAAACAAAATGGTGGAAGGCCAGAGGACATCGGAGGAAGAAAAAAACAAAAGCCCTCTCTCTGATGGAGAAGTTCAGGAAAATAATTTTCTCAAATATGGTTTCCAGAGTAGCTTGAGTAGATAATATGAACACATTTTTTTTCTGCTTTTTCTCATTAATTTGCTATATCCTGTCAGAAAAAAAAAACGTTTGAACTTAATGCATGACTGTTAACAAATACATGTGTCTATTCTATCTTCACATGGACTTATGCCTCATGGACATTAAGATATACCGTACATCACAGAAGTTTGTACACAAACACACACACACACACACAAAGCATTGTGTTTTATCGGTCACACACTTTGATTAAGCTCCTGCTGACGAGCGGCACAAAGCGCGGCTGCAATCCAATTCTGCTGCTGCATGTTTTGCAATCTCAGGCACCACATGAGGTCCATGTCTCACTTTGCATGAGACATATCAAAAACAGCGGCTACGCTTCATCACTGCTGCAGGAAACCTGCCGAGGCAACTGCAGCGACTCCATAAGCAAAGGTGGGGGAAATAAAAATCCACGGAGCAATGACTCATATTCCGAGTCACAGCTCCCTACGGTATGTAGAGGTGATGGTTAGCTGTCTGTCTATGCATCATGATACCTTGATAATCCTTCAAAAGTATTAAATACCATAATCTTTAGCTGCAATTTAAACAGACTTTATGTAATCTCTTGTTTGGGCGGGGAATAGCTTATTCATTATTCCCTCTCACTGTTTGCTCCCCAGGCTTAGCATTGACTAGACTATCAGCTGTGTTTTTGGCCTCTCTTTGCACATGAACGCACGCATGCATGCACATGCACACCCACAGATAACAAAAATCTATATACCGTACAGAGCAGCAGTGTAAGATCTTGTCCAGAAGACAGGTCACATTCATTTTTCATAACTTGAACATTATTTAAGACCTTGCTGATAAAGAAGCACCATGTTCACATTATGCTTTTTGAGATGCAACAAATTAAAGTCTGACAGAATGGGTGGTCTGAGGAGTGTGTGTTTTAAAGCAAAAAAAGAAAAGGAGAGAAGAGCGGATGGGAGATGAATTACTGTGATATGTGAGCCATAATGCACTCTCTATTGATTTCTCACTGGGGTGATTAATAGAATTTGCGAGGCAAAGCTGATGAAGGTTAACGCCATAAACGGCAAACCACACACCAAGATTCACAGGGAGCAAAGTGGTTTGGCAAATTTCTTTTCCATCTTCTCTTCCGTGTGGGATGTGGAGCAGAGCATCCACATTGTTCGGGATTAATTTGACTTGAGAGGAGACCAGAGTGCGACTTTGACGGCAAGCACGTTTGGGTTTCGTGACAAAAGGGACTTTTTTGGAGGAAGTCACAGTCTTTGAGGAAGAAATGGCAGCGAGATGGAGCGACAGAGTGAGACTGCCACTGTCACAGTTACTAGTTGCACTCATTCTCCTCACTTGCAGTCAATCCTGACTGGACTTTGTGTGTGTGTGTGTGTGTGTGTGTGTGTGTGTGTGTGTGTGTGTGTGTGTGTGTGTGTGTGTGTGTGTGTGTGTGTGTGTGTGTGTGTGTGTGTGTGTGTTTACATACATGTATGAAGATGTTCCACATAAAGGCCTGATATGGTCTTATAATCAGAACACAATGGAATTATTACTGTTTTTCATGTCAATTACACCTGAATTTATTATTGTTTTTAAATACTGATAATACATCTAAGGCTATTTTGACAAAAGATTAATTTCAAGCAACACGTTTTTATTTTAGGCAAATA
The DNA here is from genome assembly GCF_022379125.1 of Scophthalmus maximus. NCBI lineage: Eukaryota > Metazoa > Chordata > Actinopteri > Pleuronectiformes > Scophthalmidae > Scophthalmus > Scophthalmus maximus. The sequence continues at coordinate 15,727,554 of NC_061516.1, read as the reverse complement.
AATTTGCATATTTGCTTTTGGCAAATTAAACCTTTTTGGAGACAGATCAGACTTTCATCAAAACAAAGTAAGTGTTTTGCAGGTGCTAAATTGACTTTGTGAAATTGGAATGCGCATTTTATATTATTCTCTTACATTTTATAGGCCAAGCAATTAATCAATTTATCAAGAAAATAGTCTGCAGCATAATTGGAAATGAAAATAATTATCTGTTTCGGCTCTAACTTCAACATTTTTCCTGACTGGAATGTGTCCTGACTCACAATTGTGTTCATGAGTAGCACGATATTTAAATTCTTGACTCAATGAATCACGTGTGATTCCGGTGACCTTTCATAACCTGCATATTAATCTATCTATAATCTCAACCTGCTTGGTGTAAATCCAGTACAGTATTTATGTGTGCTTTTTTCATCAACTAAATCTATAAATATAATCAATATACTGTGCAGTTAATTTAATGTTAATGTGCAAGCAAACACACTGATTGGCCTTAAGAAACTTGAAACTGGAAAATTTGGGACTAAGAAATAGGAGATAGTGAGCTGCCGGACAATAGAGCACATGTTTCTACATCACAAATAATTATGATTTTTCCTGCCAAAACACTTTAATTTTAATTCTATATATATATATATTTATTTAAAAAGTTGGACAGAGCAGATGGCTAGTGAAAGGGATGTCTTTGTAAACAATAGTAACTAGTAGATTTGGGTCCAAGCCTAAAAATACACAAAACAAAAGTCTCATGAGGCTGTCCCCATCACATTCCAAAAATGAAAATGTCTTTATTGCGCACAGTAAAGCCGGATTAGAAACACTGCACCATCTTGTGCCACTAGTGATTATCAGGGATCTCCGACTGCACTGTAAATATCAAGTAACACATTTAAGTGTTTGCAAATGCATTTCAGTGTCTGACTTTTTTGATGAGCACTCCTGGTTTTCCATTGTGTCCTGGAACAAGCTTCCAATCTGTTGGACTCTTCTGTTTGTTTACCAGTGGACACAATCATTGCTGATTGAAACCCCCCAGTCGTTTCTGCTGAGCTCTAACTGTTGCACTTTGCACGACCAGTCAGCTCACTGGCTCTAAATTATCTATTACATATTTTGCTCGGTTTGCACATATACTCTTTGTTATGAGGAAAAACTACAGCCATCGCTCTGGGCAACTGCGGTTGTGCAGCTTTTTTTATAGAAAGGAAATACATTGTTTCTACAAATGTTTTAATTTTCACCCTGTTTGAACTACCAGTGAGATAATTCCTGGTAGATGGTATTTTCCATGTGTTGAGTTTCGAAGATTTCCAGTACAGAAACCTTAAACAGCGGCCATGTCTTGTACAAAACATCTCCCAAATACCTCAGCTGTCAAACCATGTCATGTTTATTTATCTGCTCATGATATGTATGTCATAATTCCAAAAGAATTTCCCAACACATAAAAGCTTCCCCATTTTTCTGGGTATCGTCATGTTCCCTGACCCCATCTCTTTTTCCCCCAGATATTATTATAGAACCGTTCCGTACTGCAGCATACATTTTATAAGACCTCTAACCCTTTCCTGCTAACTTCTTTGCAACTCCCTCCTTCCCAAGACCTTCATGATGCCGCACCTACTGCGTTGTATCAATCTCCTCAAACTCTCTGCCTCCACAATCTACTGCATGTGTCTGTTTCCTCATCTTTCCTCCAGCAGCTCCTGTGGCTTCCTTCAAACAATCACATCAGGGCCGTGCTGATGACAGCAATAACATGTCATGTGTAAGTGAAGAACACACGCACAGTAACACTCAATAACTTGGTGAATAGAATTCTTCTGTACAACTCCCCGTTCAGAAAACAACTTGACTTTTTTCCCCCCTGACAATACCCCGTCTCCACAGAAAGCTGCAATTTCATTTAATCATTCAACACCTACTGAGACAGGGGCCTTCATAAATGTTTTTCACGTAACAAAACTTCACACGCTCCTAAACCCCAAATTGCCCAAAAGTGTCTCTCATGCAAGGGCAAAGTACAACCTTTGTTTGCGGCTCAATTTGTGCCAGCTCACTAACCGAATCTCTGTGTGACTGCGGCGCTGAAAAGTACAGCGCAATCGTTCTTCCTTTAATCATTCTTCATGCACACACCCCACAGAGGCGGCTCAATGAGACGCTCACTTGCAGTGAGGAACAGGCAACGCAAGGGGTGGAAGGAACATTTTGACCAAATAACACAAAGGGGTTTAGCTAGAACAGACAGCAACATGTCTGTCAAACACAATCAAGGTGCTCTGGGTCCAAAGCAACACAACAGTGTGTTAAGTTTCATTCCATGTAACCCATTGCATTCAAGATAAATGAGCTGTGCCGCTGGATTATGCAGCCACATGATGCAGGCTACATCATCCCTCCTCTGCACTCCAGGTGAATGCATACTTGCATCAGGCACTGCATCAGCCAGTCGAGACGTCTGGAGCTCTGTGAATGGTTCATGCTTCTCCCTCCAGCTGCCTGGTGCAGCCCTATAGGTTACGTTTTCAAAGAATTTCTTGTTCACAAAACAAGACCCACGTCAACAGGTTCCACCAGGCTGCCGAAATCCATGCAGAGCGCATGTGACACAAGGCAGTGACAGACATGAATGATTTTTTTTTTTTTTTTAAAAGAACATTCAAAAACCTTCTTTTTTTACGCAGTGAGCTTGATAATGAGTTCTGTTGTCACTCAAGCAACAGGACAGCAGTTGTCATTCAGAAACCCACATGTTAAAGTTATCCTCAATGTGAGGATTTAATTAAAATCATTTATTTAAAGTAAAACATCAAATAAGGGAAGTAATTGAATTTTCAGAAAGCATATTTTATTGTTTTTCTTCTCTTTTTTTTATCTAAGTAATGTCCAATAGGCCCCGAGCCAATTTAATCTTTGTGTGCTGTCGTGCTAAATAAAATTAAATTACAGGCACATAAAGACAATGCTTCAGCGGGAAGAGAGAAAATGAAGAGTCTATGGCATAACAAAGGGCAAGAGTCGGATAAACCTGTGTAGAGCTGCAGCAGTTAGATTAGTAATTGACGTCTAAACTACTATTTTGATAATCGATTAATCGGTTCAGGTAGTTTATGAAATAAAATGTCAAAATTCTCTGATTTCAGCTTCTTAAATGTGAATATTTTCTGGTTTCTTTGCTCCTCTATGACAGTATATATATATATATATATATATATATATATATATATACACACACACACACATATACATATATATATATATATATATATATATATATATATATATATATATATATATATAAATATCTTTGGTGTGTGGACAAAACTAATCATCATCTTGGGGTTTGGGAAAAACGTTCGTCATTTTCACCATTTTATGACTTTTTATGGACCAAAAACGAATCGATTAATCGGAGACAGTTTAATCTATCATGATAATAATCATTAGTCGTAGCCCTGAACCTATGTGCAGAGCGTGCACCCCTCACTGTGTGTATCAGATCGTCAAACCCTGAATAGAAACAACCCGGGCATGTGGATATCAGTCCACATTAGATCTGTGTAACATTACACAGCCTAAAAAAATCTGCTGTAATAAATTAACGACAACTGTGTTACGGCTCATTCACGTCCAATAAATGAGGCACCAAAAATAGCAACGCTCAGTCACCAGTTGCAGCATGTACTGGGACTTTAGCAATAATCCACCAAGGCCTTGCAGCAACGGGTCAAAGTCAGGTTTAATGTCATTCAACAATAGTCGGCTTTCCATTGATTTATCTGGCAAAGGTACGGTATGGACACATTCAAAGGGAACCCGCACATTGTATGTCAGCTGTGTTACCCTGAAGTTCATTTGGAAAAGGAAACAGACGACATGTGCAAACAAACAGCAAAACAGGCAGAGAATAACTAACATGTTGATTGAATATTGGATCAAATCAGTGACTCATGCCAGAGAAACAATGGTTTCTAAATTATGAAATGTGTTTTTGAATTACAGAATCTTTCTTGTGTTACAGAGGTCCTGACGTGGATGTGGGACAGAGGAGCAATCCTGGCACATTAATATGGACTCTGGTGAAGTTTAGCACTGAGCTTTGTTGGGCGTCAGCAGTGACAGACTGCAAAGGCTGATGTTCTAGGGTTCCAACTTCCATTGTTTAGGTCACAGAGTTGTGCAAGGCCAGATATATTACAAGGTAAAAATAACATTGCATGAAGTGACCGTTGAGAGGGGCTATTTACACATTACCTATAGACGTGGACAGGGAACACCCATTAGATTGACTATGATTTGGCCTGTGCAACTACCATGTAGAAACAAAGCAGCTCTATATGAGATTAAAATCAAAGCTGTTGTGCAAAGATTAAGCTTTTCTCTAATAATGCCAATAAACAAAATTGAAATCCAATCATCTCCTTTGCAATTGGATATAATGGAGGAATTGAACATCACGACAGACTATCTAATTTGCATCTGTAATGACACCGATCTAAATTAAAATTGCACTTGAAAAAATCAGTGAATTTATTGGTATAATTTCACCTGAGTCTGTTATGGAAGTGCAATACGTCACGTAGTCGTGGGTACAAATGAGTCTGCCAGAAATTATTTATTCGTTTTTTATATATATATTTATTCATAGAGCTCTATTTTATTACCCTGTGTTTTTAAAGGAGCCATGCTTGTAATTTTTTTCATGATTTACATATTTTAGTGTTTTGCTAAATGATAATTAAAGGCTTAGAAAAAAACGAGGAAAAAAAACGGACACACTGGATGATATACTAGGTACCTGAAAGGTTTGACATTCACATGAAACCATTCATTATTTTCTGATACTAGCGTCTTATGAGCAGTCTCACCTGACATTATCTAAAATTTCCTGGATGCAGTAAAGCTCCTGCACCACTCAAATAATCCTCACATTTACAGTATTTGTGTGTATTTCTGCAGAAAACAGCACAGGAGTTGTGCTTTCATATGTGTTAACAATGGATATGGACTCACGACCTGAAGACAACACGTGATCACGTTTATAGTGATGAAAAGGATTCTCTGCTCCGGCTCCAGCATTGAAGGCCACTTGTGATCGGAAATGACATAATTCAATATCAATAACCACAGATCAATAAGCTCTTTGCTCCACTGGGACATTTCTCATACGGCCACGGTCACTACTATTGACTTTAATGATTATAACTCATTTTGCAGGAGCTTGTGTGTGTGTGTGTGTGTGTGTGTGTGTGTTGTAATAGAGGAATTCAAGTTCATGTACTGTCATGTCAAATCACAGACAGGTATTTCACTGTCTATCGTCCATCTGATCATCAGCAAGGACAAAGACTCTGACACTACAAACTAGTCTGTTATTTTACTGTCACAAAGTTATAAATGTTTGCTTTCCTATTTCATCCTTCATCCTATCAACTCTTGATGCACATTTTATGTAAAACGTAACATGATTTACAGATGTGGTAGCCAACATGCTCTCACATAAAAGAGAACAACCACTTAGTTTCACAATTCATGTGTGATATACTCCCATGATCCGGGACAGTCCAATCAATATTTGGGAGATGAACAGCTCTCTTTGGAACAAATCCAAACACCAGGAACCCATGATGTCATCGCCCACATGTAAAATCAAATGCTGCTCCTCAGAGAATGAATGGGAGACAGATTTTGTGGACTGCTGTAATGTCATTTTCATCTCAAAAGTTTGACCTGGAATATGAGTTAAAACCTGTGAAACTGAGAATATCCCTACATTTAAAAATGTATTTTAGATTAATGCTTCATGTAATCATATTCAGTAGATTTTTTTTCATATTAAGAAATAAACCAAATTAGCACAATGATCATTACCAGACCGGTGTTACAATCCAGGCTTATTGTTGCCATTCACCAGATATGGGCATGAAAATCTCTTGCAGACGCGCATCATGCATTCTTGTTCAAACAAGATATTCTTCAAACATCTGAACTGCCAGATTAACAGACTCAATCAGTGACACAATCTCAGCGGTGGGTGACGTGCCAGCTGTTAGAAATGAGAAATACGTGGCTCACCGTGAGAGAAGACATTGAGCAGAAGTCCAATGATCATCATCCTGTCCGGTGACATTGGAGAGTTGGGGACTGGGGGGGAACTCGCACACGGCTCGCTGCAGCTCAGTGACCCGTCTCCTGCCACATCCAGCCTGCTCCTCTGCTCGCACGGACTGGGGCAGATCGGAGGAGCTAGTGCACAAAGTTGGCAAAAAGGAACCGTGCACACAGCTGGAGGGACTCGAGTTCTCGCGTGTTCTGTTGTCCCATCTATTTGTCGGGTGCCTGTCGTAGTGATCTCTGCGCAGAAACGCGCTCGGCAGATTCCCAAAAGGCAATCAAGTCTCCAAAAAGTTTCTCTGGTCGTCGTCGTCGCCGCTGCGCTCCTGTCAAACCCACTGCAGTCTGCTGGGTTCGGGGCGAGTTGCGTGTCGCGTGTCGCAGTCGCGCGCGGCTGCAGCTCCACAGTTGTCCAGTGGAGTTGGGATCCGCGCGCGGCGCGCATCGCTCCGAGGGGCGCAATATGATTGGCGCCTGGACAGAGAAATGGCAGGATTTGCCCATGGGGATGTTGAAATGTTTCCTGAGGGAGAACAGCTGGTTTGCTGCAGACAAGTTGACGGACACCACAAGGTGCAGGGGCTATACCAGGCCCATGGTTCCATTAAACAGTCAATTAGCCTCATGCGTGTAGAGGGTTAACATAAGATAATCCAAATACAGGATGGGTGCAGGCTCCTCAACAGGATTCCCACTGGTTTCCATCGTGGATTGTGTTTTAATGGTTTGAGAGACTGCTTGGGCTCAAATCGGATCTCCACTAAACAAACATTAATGGCTCTGACCTTGGTAATAATGTGTTTTCCGAGTTTCCCTTCAGTGGAAGTTTTGCTCTTGTGCTGAAGGACACAATCAATTCAATGACAAAGAGTGTCTCCTCTCTTTCTATTCGGGACCTATCCGGTTGGACCATGGTTGTGGTCATAATTTCTGTCCACGGTTGCTGAGGTGAGTTTATATGTCTGCCTTGGGACCAGTTTGCCGCCCCACAGCCTCTTTTTCTTCACTCCTATCAGCTTACGGCAGGAATGGGAGTGTGAAATCTTTACTTGTTCCACTGAAACCTCTAAAGCAGCTGGCCTGTGGTTCTGAGGTTACTTGGTCCTGAGGGTGACATGGAGTGAAAAACACTCAAGTATATGCAACTGTAACACTGATGGGTATTTTTTTTTCCATTTGCTCGCCCCCAAAAAAGACAGTTTCATTGTGCAGTCCATGATACTCCACAGCGCAGACATTTCCACATATGCACACATGAATGAATGGGCACATTTGATAACACTATAGTTTTGGGGGGGAAAGATTTCTCATACACGTATGTTTGGATCCTCTGACAGAAAAAATGTAACACTAAGCCAAAAATCTATCTGATCTATACATTTCTAAACTGTCAAAGATCACACAGCACTTTTTTTTCACTCTCCTCCCCCCTCGTATGTTAGTTTTGAACCAGCAACTGGAGTTTATGAAATTACCTGATTTATATTTAAAATACTACAACATTGCTACACTCTACAATATACACTCCAAATAAACCCGCCGCCCCCTCCCTCTGAGAACAAAAGCAATTTCAAAATTGCAAAGTGCATTACAATGACCTGTTGTCCTGACTATAATTAAAAGACAGCAGAGGGATTAGTGGATTAATTTACACATCCTGTTCGACGGGATGCTCAAGTGGCAGTAAGACACAAGTGGGCAGTGACTGTCATTAAAATGCGAAAACAACAACGCCAGGCCTGTAATAGGGCACTCTTATCCACAGTAAACATGGCAGCACAAGGCGACCTCACTCCCCACTCAGACTTAACCTGCTCAGATTGAAATTGTTCAGTGTAACGTCAGGCATCATTCTGTAGTGTGAGTGAATAATCTTTAACAACTTGTTTTTCTAGCGCATTCTCAACTAAGTCGGGTTTAATTCACTGTTACCATGGTCTCCTCCTGATAGCAGATCCTCCTGCTGCAGTTTCCAAGTGAATGATATTTCTGTTGTTTTTCTCCTCTGTGGAGGTTGAAAACCGACTGCAAGGCATCACTGCAGCTCCTCCCTGTGGTCAACACAGTGCACGAGATAAGACACGCACACGTTACTGTAATACCGATCCAGATAGTCCAATAATGTGAGCACTTGTTACTGTGAGATAAATGTGTTTTTAATTAGAAAAGTCTCTTCAGAGTTGCTTGTGTTGCCACACTTCACAAGGTTTTAAGCTATCAACAAGGCCCTAGATACAAATATGTTCAACAGCTGGCGTCATCATAATGAGAAGCATATTTTGCTTCCAGTTCTGTTGTTTGATGAGGCTTGAAATAAAACTGTCACGGGGGCATATGAACTATTATTGTTGTCATGACATTGAGACCTTGGGCGTAACATGAAGCCAGCAATACGTCAAGCCTCATCAGCTTTTTGGATCATGGAAATGATGTAATGAAAGGTAATTACTTCATATAATTATTTTTAAGACGACTACATAAAGACCTTAAGTCCGTTGCCGCCCTCTAGTGGACACATTTGATTGGTGCTCTCTTCAATGCTATACCATCCCAGATAGACAGTGCCACATATTATTATTATTAATAATAATAATAATAATAATAATAATAATAATAATAATAATAATAATAAATTTCATTTATAGACGTTCTCCTAAAAAAAAACAAATCTGGCATTTTTACAAGTGAGCCATACAGCTTGTGGTGCCAACCAGCGCTGTCATATAACTGAGTGAGTCAGAATCAGCATCAGAAATACTTCATTAATCCACAGGTTTGGGTTTGGGAAATTGGGCTTCATTATAGCTGCTCCAATCAAGAATAGAAAATTATGATAAATAGTGATATAAAATATAAATGAGGAGAATGTAAAAAACATGTGCATTCTGTGCACCATATATATAGTATAGTATTAGTATTAAGTGCACAACAAGTCTTTTTTGTTCAACAGTTACGGTGGTTAATGCAAACAAACAGGTGTAGATAATTGTAATGAATTGTTTCTGACATGTTTCTACCTTAACTTTAGAGTAGACCTACTTTATGTACATTTTGCAGATAATTCTTGTGTTCTTGTACATTAGTCATATTTTAAAAGCAGGGCTTTTCACTTTAATTATTTTTAGACTCCAGCTCTTTTCTTTTTTTTTTAAACTTTTGTAAAGGGTCAGAGAGCTTCTCCCACTACCAGTGCCTGCAGAGCTAGTGTTACATGTGCCTGTGTTTTTCCTCAAACCGCTTGCAGATGAGGTCAAACATCTGACATGGCATAACATTTTGGTTTTGCAAACAGCACAAGCGTAAATAAACAGAAAAAAACAGCCACAGGCTGTAACAACCATTCATATACTTATAGTTAATGAATGATCGGCTACATTATAACACACATCTCAATTCAGAGGAATGCACATCATTGAAAAGCAACAGTTGCAGCAGAGTGCTCTTAGCAGGGAGATGTTTCTGTGATTAGGCCTCTCTGCAGTCCTTGAGTCCAGCTCAGTGTGTCCCTTTGACTTTGCTCAGTATGATCCAGAGCAGAAATCTGTGTTGACCAGGCCGCTGTCTCCACTGGTCTACAGACATGATGAGCACAAGTCCCCCGCAGTGACTCGTTTGGTTTTGTATCCGGTGCCACAACCTTGTTATAAAAAAAAAATGTTTTATCGCGATCTCATTGATAAGTACTACACTACCCATAATCCTAAAGTGTAACATTGACGTCACTGATTGGCTGAAAGTCGTTGGAAAGGCATTCGCAATGGTTTATGGGATGAGAAGTTGTTGCACTCTTAAAACAATTATGTACAGTCTTATACTTTTACCTTTCTTCCCCCTTGTCCATCTCATTTGGTCTTTCATGGAAACGATTCATCTCGTGTTTTATTGGCTTGGTTCGTTACACTAAACCCTTTTGGCCCAGTCAGGATCCTGTACAATGAGACTAGTTTGCCGGTGATCTGATTGGTCAGGTGACCGGCTTTGGTGTATCTGATCTCAGGTTAGCCATTTAGCATAGGTTACCCTGAGGTCACCTCGGAGATTGGCCCCGGTAAGAAGAGAGACAGCTTCCTAGGACGGAAACCCCAAAAGTTACCTCGAAGACCGCAAATCCCTCTTCGTAGTACAAGGCCTCAGGATCATTTTTTTTACGTAATAGGACGACATCACAATGTAATTGGTCGTCAACGCCGTGACGTCAACGGATTGGCCAATGGTGACAGTTCGTGTTTCTCGTGGTTTCTCGCGAGGCGCCGTGGTGAATAAATCCGCAACGCGGCGGAACAATCGGCCATTTCGTCGGTGCAGGCCATCAAGTTAGAGGGCAGCGGGGGCTTATTGAGTTTACTGGTCACCTGAAAGGCACATCAAGAACATGTCGATGAACGAGACCGCGATCTCCTTCGCCAAGGACTTCTTGGCCGGCGGCATCTCCGCTGCCATCTCCAAGACAGCTGTCGCCCCTATCGAGAGAGTGAAGCTTCTCCTTCAGGTAAGGAGAGGAAAAAGCCTTCCGCGATACTCGCTGCGTTAGCCAGCTAGCCCCTGTGATTTTTTAAGCTAACTGCTATTGAACATAGTTAAAGACTCGTCTGTGTCGTTGGTCCTCACAGGTCCGCGGTGTTTTCGCTTAACGAAGTCGTTTGTGTTGTTCATGTTGAATCTGTGAAAGTCTGCAGAGTGACGGGTTCAAGGATTTAAGGTCATCATGCGACGGGAAATGACCTACACGGGCTAATGTTAGCTTCCCACGTTAACCTTAGCCGGCGTAGCTAACAAAGGACAAACGCTCGTAGGGACATTGGGACATGATGTACCAACAGGACAACTCCTCATATACACACACTTACAACTCACACGTCCTTGAAAGCAGCTGTGACCGGACAGCGTGTCTATTGCGATGTCGATTTAATTGACTGATGTCGACACTGCGGCTAACGCACGTCGTACCGCTAGCTAACGGTAAGTGCGACGGCTGCACCAAGGCCCCTGCAGTCATTCATTGCCGGGTCAACGGGTTTTCCACCCTTTTCAGTTCAACAGGCTCAATGACATTGTGCTCATTCCTTACAGCTCTGTGCCCCGCTCGCCTTGCGTTAATGTTGAAGTTGAGAGAAATTGTATTTCTGTCCAACTAGCACACCTCTGGTTGCTAGTTAGACATTCAAAATTGATTGCTATGTAGTGCTGATGTCGAGCTCCGCTACATTTCTCTTGTAAGAGGAGGTTTGCGGCAAATTTCTACACCTACAGAATCCTAAAGGTCATGACAAGGGGACTGATTGTCACATTCTCAAATGAGTTCTCCATTTAAACCTAACCCACCTCTATTTGTCTCGTTTCCCTTTTTTCAGGTCCAGCATGCCAGCAAGCAGATTACGGTTGACATGCAGTACAAGGGTATCATGGACTGCGTCACCCGTATCCCCAAGGAGCAGGGATTCCTTTCCTTCTGGAGAGGTAACCTTGCCAATGTCATCAGATATTTCCCCACCCAGGCCCTCAACTTCGCCTTCAAGGACAAGTACAAGAAGATCTTCCTTGATGGCGTCGACAAGCGCGCCCAGTTCTGGAGGTACTTCGCCGGTAACCTGGCCTCGGGTGGTGCCGCTGGAGCGACCTCCCTGTGTTTCGTGTACCCCCTCGACTTCGCCCGTACCCGTCTCGCTGCTGATGTGGGAAAGGCCGGCGCCGGCAGAGAGTTCAACGGTCTGGGCGACTGCCTGGTGAAGATCTTCAGGTCTGATGGTCTGAAAGGCTTGTACCAGGGCTTCAACGTGTCTGTGCAGGGCATCATCATCTACAGGGCTGCATACTTTGGCATCTATGACACAGCTAAGGGTACGCTGAAAGTACACTGGTGCACACTTTGACACCTGACAAGTCAAATCCACAACTTCTAGATCTGAATTGTCTTTTCCCTCGGGTTTGCAGGTATGCTTCCTGACGCCAAGAACACATCCATTTTGGTTAGCTGGATGATTGCTCAGTCTGTGACAGCTGTTGCTGGACTGACCTCCTATCCCTTCGACACTGTCCGTAGACGTATGATGATGCAGTCTGGACGTAAAGGAGGTGAGTTTGTTTGTACTGGTGGAATCCACTGCAGTCTAGTTGACACATTACTACATGGCACATCGCAAAACCGAAAGACACGTCACTGAAAATACATCACTATTGCATGAAGTTACTTGAATATGCTGTTAAGGCTATTGCACACTGGGCAAAGGATGTGAAGGTGTATTTCTGCCCACTTCATCTAACTTCCACTGTTTTCTTGCCTCCCTCAGCTGACATCATGTACAGCGGAACCATTGACTGCTGGCGTAAGATCGCACGTGATGAGGGCGGCAAGGCTTTCTTCAAGGGAGCCTGGTCCAACGTGCTCAGAGGCATGGGCGGCGCCTTTGTGCTGGTGCTGTACGATGAGCTGAAGAAAGTCATGTAAATTCTTCATGTTGTCACATCACTGTCCAATTTGGCTAAATGTAATAACTTTCCATTTCTATGGACTCAGCATTCTGCCTTATTTATGGGAACAAACTATAGTGTCTCACCACTAGCTGTGGGCGATGGCTGTATGTTGTGCATCTTTTATGATTTTAAGCGTTCCACGTTCTTTACCAATGTCATTCCTGTTAGAGAACTGATACCTCCTCCTGTCATTCACTAGGTTTGTATGGTCCCATGTTAAAATAAATTTATTCTGGGGAACAAACTGAACCACTGATGTCGACTGTCTCCTCCACTGTCATAGCATGAGATGAGCACTTGCTGGATAATGCAATGCACCAAGTGGATTACGCCTAACTGCTATATTTACTCACACTTATCTCCTCCTGAGCCTTCCTGGTTTAACCATGGTCTCTACTAGGATTGTAGAGCAGAACAGCTGAGTGTTTGCTCCTTCTGAGACAATGCGGCTGTGGATATTACACCTGTCTGTGGTGAAAAGTTAATGAACCAGCCAAGTATTGGCTGTTTGTAGGGTAACTATGACGTAAAGTTTAAATCTGTAGTGCAATTTCAGATACTTTTTCCCAACGGCAGGTAATGTAGACTAGCTCCTGCCAGATTCATTGTTAGAGGTCAGTATGACTTGTAATGGCATGTGTAAAATTATGAAAAATCTAGTGCATCATATTTAAATTGGAATTTATGAAGGAATATTGCTCAATCTCTCAATGAAGAAATGTTTGGAAGAGTGGGATTATAAGGTTTGGACCCTGCAATGCAGAACTACAATAAATCAAGGTGTAATAACTTTTACTGTTCAAAGTGATTCTCCAAGATGGAAGCTCATCATGAAAATTCACCAGGGATTCAGCTAAAAATTTTCTTGATCGATAAATTGATTATTTTAGTCTATTAAGATATTGGGAAGTGCCAATCATGGGTTATGTGACTAAATATGCACATTTGAGAAGCTGGAATGTCACTTAGATTAAAAATATATTTAAAAAAAAAAGCATTTTCAACCTGATGCTGACAGCAGCCCACTCTTAGATATTGGGTCACATTAAATTTGTTACCTCAAATTTTACTACCAGTAATGAGTTCAAACATGTTGATTGAAATCTCCCAGGGTGTGACATGAGTGGTGAAGGTGTGTCTGAATAAATACTACCTGTATAGGCCATATCTATAGCCGACGACCTTTGACCGAAAAAAACATTAGGAATCACTGTAGATTTGATCCCAAGGTGACAAGTAGATTTTATCAGATGTCAGGTAGACAAACGATAACATTTATTTCCGTCTAACTGAGATGTTAGTTTTTTGCTCTATACTATCTGATCAATGAGTCAACACGTTCTATCATTTTAGTGGTGACGCCGCACGGATGACTCAAGGTCCACACCTCCGTGGTGTTATTCCCCTCAGATGCTGCAGACTAACAGCAGGGGGCGCCATAGGCAAACAAGTGTGGAAACCGGCGCGCTCCCGTACCAACTGCGCATGCTCGTGTTTCTATGTATTAAGCTCAGAGAAGCTTAAACAACTGATTTATCTCCTTGTCAAGTGGGAGCGAGTTCCAATTGTTCTATACTGAACCTTATAAACATATATATATAACATTCCAACACAATACATGTATAACTCATAACTGCTGCATGTATCAGTGCTTAATTAAAGTTAAGACGTTTTGATACATAATATTGTACTGTAGTTGTATCTATTTTATATTATCGGCTGCATTTACCCCTTTCTCTTGTGTAAAAAAGCACTAACACAATATTATACTACACTACACTATATAATAGTACATAAGTATATAGTATATCACAAAATAAAGGAGTGCAGCACAAGAATCAAGGACAAATTGACACTGTCTGGATGTTAAAGTGGAGCATTAAGCAGCATAGGAAATTAATGGTTATAGAATCATTTATATAATTTGTCCCGCGTATATTAAATGGATTTATAAAAATGGTTATTTGTGTGTCTCGTCCATTACTCAAAGAGCACAGATCAGTTATGATCAGGTACAAAGACTGATTGAATTTATGTAGAATGAAAAATATGTAATTCCTTTTCTTTCTTTTTTAATAACATCGTTTTAGTAAATTAGCTGCCACTGTATTTACCATTTGTGTTGACAGTGTGGTTTTAGTCATAATGCATAAGCTTGAAAGCTATGAAAAATGAAATGGTGCAGTGTAAAAGTGAATAATCGGAAAATATAAAGCAAAGCCAGGGTGAAGCGACCATTTTCCTCAGATAAGCTTTCAGAAAATACTTTTAATTCATCCACCAAATAAATCTCTTAAACCATTATGTTTCTGCAGCCTGAATCCAGCTTTAAACTAGGTAACAATAAAGAGCACAATCTTTGTTCTTTAATGTGTTTAACAGATTACAGCCTAAATGAGGAGCCATAGCTGTTACATTTACATAACTTTATTTCATATAAAATAATTAAATTCAATACTGACGACAGCAAGTCTCGTTGACATTGAACTTTGCCTATTAATTTAATTGTATTCAAGGTTATTTAATGTTCTAAATTCATTTTGAGATAGAATTCATCCTGATGTTCAGGATCTCGTCTCACAACACAAACGTATCATTTTTATTTATAGGCTAAATTTTATTAAATACAGCTTATCTGTCCATGTGGTTTCATGGATTCTTTTTCTTGGAAATGCAGTCATGAGAAGGGTCATGTGGGGAAACCTCGTTGCAAAAATGTTTTCCCCTTTTTGAGGCAAAATGTTTTTTGTGTATTTGCTGTATTTTTTTTTGTTTTTTCATGAATAAATCCACTAGAGTGTCAAGACAACGAACAGGGAAATAAAACAGCAACAAGACTTTCTGTGAAGTACAGGAAAGTACTAGTTTTTATTCCTTCATAATCAAACTTCACAAACAGCTTGAACTTGTACAATACCTCAGAGAGTGAAAATTACAAAAAAAGTGCTGGTAACATTTACAAAAATCATCCTTACTTAGCAACAATCAGTTTATTCTTCCACACTTTTTTTAGTCTTTTGTATTAAGGCTTAATACTTCTGTATAAAGTATATGCAAGATAAGTCTTCACAGTTTTTCGAAAAAAGTCACAATATTATGTAACATAATGAAGCTTTTACGGCTATTTTCTTTATAATAACAAATACACATCACTGGTAAATATATGTGAAATACAGGGCTTATTGTAAAATGGCAAGTAATGATACTGTTTGCTGAGATAAATTGATTCCACACACTGTTATAGGAAACATACCATTGCTATAACTGAAGGAGGAAAAGAAAATGATAAGCATAAACACGTGGGAGATCGCCTCCAAACTTTGGCACATCCCATGAAACAATTTCACAAAATATGAGATTTATTTCTGAAATCATACATATGGAAGAATAGTTAAACTGGCATAAAGTGAAAACATGCTGTGTAGTAAGGTGCTAAATCAGAGATATTACGTTGCCAGCCTTTTTTTTCCCCCCATGGACTGACATGATTAAGGTGCAATTGTAAGACTCAAAGCACGTAGGCCTTTCTTAGATGTCAACAAAATATGTAATTAATACAAATTTTCAAAAAAACAACCTAAATTAATTTGACCAATAGTCTTGAGGCGACCTCTTATACTCATGCATTCCCATGGATTCAGAGAAATGGATATCTCTACTGCAGTTGTGTAACTCTCTAACTGTGGCATGTGAAAGTAAAAGCTGTATTGTATTGTATTCATGGATGTGTTATTTGATTTTTTTTTTCTATTTTTCTTTTCTTTTTTTAACTGTTGAAATTGTGACAAACTTGATGAGTAAGGAGATGGAATAGAAAACTGAATGCGAAACTAAGCCAAGATATATTCACAAGATCCTCTAAGCTGCACTGGTTTACAGGTCAACAGATGAGAGCTCTAGCCCTAGACTTACCAATTTCACCCTCATGCATACTGTACGGTTAAAGTGACGCAACAAGCTTGCTTAAATAGTCTACATCACAAAAGCAATTTGGTTTTAGTGCAAACACAATTGGCTGGCTTCAGCTTCTCAATAATAACAAGCTCACCAAGGAGATTACAAGAAGGCACATACTTATGCTTCCTCTAACACGCAACATATTTAGACAAACCGCAACATCTTTCAACAACACCACAAAGCGGTGAAAAACAGGAAAGCCACTACATCCAGATAAAATGGTGAAATTTTGCTGTTTGTGAATTATTGAAAAATTTACATTTACCCATCAACAGAATAACAACGTCGCAGTCGGTAATCAATGCTGTTGCGCGCGACCCCGGTGAAAAAGGATGACGTATGATACATTTTGGTGGACACAGGTTCTCGACATACGTTGCCAATGATGCTATGATTGAATGACAAAAAGGTGCATTTGGATTTTTTTTTCTCGACATTGTTTCACTTTAAAGCATTTTTGTTATTTGTGACATCCCGGAGAAAAAAGCACTCATAACTGTTTTTAATGGGATGGCATGCACGACCGTGGACAGCTGGGTTTGTCTTTTGGTATTTGTGTTAATCTTTGAATGTGCGGTCGGCTGTGTGTGATGGAGACGATCGACAGTTGACTCATGGGAAATGAATCCTTCCCTCATAATCCCGTTCCTAACTTCAGATCTGTACGTGCTGCTTGATTTGTCCAAAACAATCACAGGAGGAAACAACAGTTTTAATGCCGCTCAAATGTGGACACTAATACTCAGGGTACTGCTGGGTGAAATAAGAAAAGCTTGCTACGGACAACAACGTGGATGTCGTGCGCATATAAAAAATTAAAAAAAGGTGACCAATTCTGTACCTTTGAACACAAACACAAATCACAACTTGCCAAATATCACCATTTACTCAGCATTCCAACTGTGGGCAGACAAACGTCAGATACTATGGTTCAAAAATGTGTTGAGTGAATTATATTGCTTTTGATAGAAGACCAAAATAAGTCTAGTGCAAATCTCTTTTCTGGTTTGAGAAGTGGTGGTTGGTGTAATGAGTCATATCTGCTCTACCATAGGAAGAACATACAGGTGAACTTGAGAACTGGATTGTTCTCATGCCGCGTCCCTTTACAATTTTTTTCTTTCTTTCTGAATATGCCAGAGAGCACGCATTCTTCGCCCCAAAAAATGAAAACAAATGTCGACTGACGTGCAACAATTTGGCAGGAGCACCCTGATAAATCATTTCTATTATATGTAACCCATCACACAATGAATGCAATTAACCAGCACAAAGGAAATGTCTAAACTTCTTACATCTAAACGACTCCTGTTTTGAATGGGAGGATGGCGGCGGCCATGTTAGTCACCGCCCCTGTACAGCTGGGAGGACGTGCTGTGTCTGTCAGCTCACATCTGTGCTAACCGCTGTCGTCTGTGCAGTTATGTCTGTCAAATACATCTCTCAACTTGGAAATGTTGGAAAACTTGCTCCAGTCCAGTGTTTGACAAATCATATTATAAAAATGCTCTTGCACATACATTAAGAAAAAGAACAACAACTCTATCCCCTATTTCAAAACAGCAGTCAATACATTTCAAACAAGCTTGTTTCATTACAATTATAATAATAATGATAATAATAATAATAAAATATAAACCCACTTGGAGCATAAATTATCAAAAACAAACTGAAAACACATTACTGCAGCATATATTTCAGGGTTGCTTAGTTGTGATGTTAACTACCTTTACTACAACAGCTCCACTTCTGCCAAGTTCATAACTATATAGGAGAAGAATTTGTAGGGAAATAATAAAATATCAAGCTAATGTAGGCCAAAAAAAAGAGCCTAACAAAATATACACATATTTATAAGCACATCTCATAGTTCAACTCAAGTGCATGTTTACAAAAGCATCTAAATACAAGATATGGCAGCAAAAAGCCTGAAAGCCATAATGAGAAATAAAAATCCTTTATATAAGGGCATGTGTAATTCTGGATTATGAAATGTCTATATTGGAACAATTCTGTCTTTGTGTAAAAACACCGCCGGAATTACAGTAATCGTATTTCCTATTTTAAACACAGGATGAAAAATATACAGCAGATTCACCTCGAATTAGACCTTACAGCAATACAATGTTGTCAGATTTTGCGAAACGGTTTACGTTCTGCTTACAGATGATGTGTTGTTATTATTACAAAAATAGATCATCACTCCCATAAGTATTTGGGCCACATTGTGATGTTTGAATCCGTGTTACAGTTTGGTTTCATTTAATTTTTTTGTTGTGTAGTGATGACTGACTGGGATGCTTTTTTTTTTTTCTGTGAACATGAAAGGCTAATATTTGCTCAGAGATTGTAAGCACCTTAGCTGGATTGGACTTGAATTGTTGAGACTGAAAGTTTTGCATTATTATTATTATTATTCTCTTTCCTTGTTTTTGGCTTAACAAACAACCTACAAATATGTGCAAACTTAACATCTTGGTCCATCTCAAGTATAAATGGCTAAATATGCTCTAAGTCACAAGGTCAGATTAGTATTTTAGGGACAGCCTTGAAATATTAGACAGTGCCAATATTCGAAGAAAACAACAACAACAACAACAAAAAAAGGGTCAGACAAACTATTTAGATATAATCCAATGTGAAGGTGAACAGATCTACACTCATTTGCTAAGTGTGTGTATAGAAGACATAACCAATGATAACGAAGTGTTATTATGTTTCGTCCCAGCAACGATGCAACATTTACAATCGTGTACATGTTTCAACATGCGAGAGTTTACATCACGGCTACTGTGTCAGATTCATTTTTATGTTTTGTTGCATTTCTTATAATAAAAAAACTATTTTGGTCTACAATAGGCAAATTAACACAACCACAAAACTATAAACAACCGATCAAGTGACAAAACACAGATGCATTTTCAGCAGCACCCTGCCACGAGAAGAAACACAAAGAGGAACACAAAACGACTGTGGCAACCGAGCCCGATCATCGGAGCCCCCGCAAACATAGAAAAGAAATGTTAGTTTCTCCATAGAAATTAAATTATATTAACCCTTCTTTGGTTTCCTCAAAACAAACGCTGTCTAGCAAAGTTGTTTTTTTTCCTCATTTGACTCCTAATGACAAGCATGGCCCCCGTTTTACAATTAACACCACCGGCCCCTTCAGGAACAGTGCTAAGATTTCTAGTCTGAGTCTCCGTGTCTCCGCGGTGAAGAGGAGCCTCTTCTCTTTTTGCTGTTTTTGTGTTTTCTGTCTCTGCATGAAAAAAGGGAGAGACCTACACAGAAAATCAATAATAGCATAGTGCACGTTGTATTTAAAACCAGTCCACACAAGTATAAACTGGACTCCAAGCTTGTAATCTTGTGGCAAAATTTAACTAGAGATGAGGTTTAAAAAATTTTTTTTTTTTAAAAACACAGATCTATTTGAGGGAAATATAAATATTCCTAAAATTAAATGTGATGCGCGATGTTTGCTACTGGATGATCCAATATCCAACACATCTGTGAAACGACCAAGCGCTGGGAATCCTTTATTTATTTTTAATATTCGTCTAGTTAACTGTGGAAAATGAGTGCCAGACTGGGAGTTGGAATGCTCTGGACTTCAACAGGAATGCATGTTTTTTTTGTTGTTCTGCTGCTGCACACTTAAAAGCTAACCGCCTCATCAAGCCAAAACGACTACAGCAAGAGGGAACAAAAGAGGATCAATGTTTCGTCTTTAGAGGCTTAAGAAAAAGAAAAAATGGAAAAAAGATACCGGACCACTGTAATTGAGAAACACTCAAAATATAGATTGTGCTCCGTCAAAAACCAAGTACTCCCCTACAGAAAAAAGCTGTGTAGACAGGACTGCATGCTTCATTTGGACTGATAGATACCTGATGATGATGATGATGATGATGATGTTTTATTGAAAACTGCATCAGGGTAGTGTAATAACTGCATGTTCGGAGAAAAGCATCATAGTGAATATAATCTACATGTTGTTGTAGCTTAGTTTAGTGGTGTCGTACTTTAAAATCTGAACAGCTGCTTCACTGCATGTGTGTGTGTGAAGCTCAAAAATGAAAAAGAGAATCTGTTAAATCTGAAGAGATGAAGAGTTGTTTTTTTTTTTGTTTTGTTTGCGTGTGTGTGACAGTTGGATGACAGGGACTAGCTATATCACATTGCCTACATTATCCATGCTTCATTTGAACATTATATGTCTATGAAACTAAGCCATTGAAATATGTATTTGTTAATCATAGCTCTTTTCTCCTATTTACTTGAACACTAGGCTATTTATCACGGAGGATTTAAAGATTAAAAATAAAAGCAATCACTTTCTTTCATTATGATAAATTATGTTTATTTAAAGTTCTTCAGATATATTTTTTTGTCCTTTTCCCCTTTTCCTGCTTGGCTCTCACATCCAATTGAACAATGGTGTTATAATTTAAAAAAGTGGTCTTTTTTTCCCTTAATTTGGCACGGTAACTAGGCTGGAGAAGGTTAGAGAGAAAACTGGTAATTAGTCCACAGGGGACAGAATAATAAGCCATCTCAAAATCCTTTATCTAGCAGCCACTCAGCCCTGAAACTTGGTTTGGGTTTTTTCTTCTACCACATTTCCTTTCAGTTTTGTTTGCATGTTGTTAAACAGACCACTTGAAATACCTCTGAATTTCGGCGTGCGTGTGTTCATCTGTAGCCAGAACTTTTAATTTGTAAACTCCTTTTGCCTCCAAGTAGTGGTTATAAAAAATCTAGTCTAACGTTTTAATGACCAGTCTCTTTTTTTTTCACCCCCGTTGCTTGTCCTTTACAATTCCAAGCTGTACGTAAACAACAAGGCTGTCAGATAAGATAAATCTTTAATGATCGCTGAGGGGAAGTCGGGCAGCGGCTCGCATGTGGAAGGGCACGTCATCAAGGTCAAAGGACACGTGGTGTACTTTGAAACAAGCCATCAAACCGCTGCCATGTGTATGGATTTAATTACAATCCGAAGGATGGCAGCGTTTTACCACAACATGATTCAAAAACATGCAAAGATTCGATGTGGATATTTGTTAGTTGTAACAGGCGGTGTGTGAACGTGACCTCTTCCAGTTCACGAGTGGCTCCCTCTGCTGTTCACAAAGTGCCACTGCCTATTCCCCCCAAAAAACATATAGTACATTAAGGTACAGTACAGCATATGGCTTGTTTGCAAATGGCAAAAAAATGGAAATTAAAAATGCTTAATATCAATGAGAGCGACAGCAACGTGAAAGAAAGAAAAAGGGTCATTCAATTTCAAGAGTTCAGGTTTAATTAGCACATCACCATATAATCCTACTAAATGTATATTTCATTTATTTTGGTTTAATTAAACATTAAAATGTGATTGCATTTTATATCTTTGAATCCTCCAAACTGTATAAATGTAAGGTTAAAAAATAAAGCTTGCAGATGTAGCCTTTACTGTATATGTACTGTATAGAGCATTTCTGGTATTTTAAAGGGTTCTCTTAGGATGCACTCACAATCACCAGGTTTTAGCAGTAATAGTATAAATAGTATATTTTTCATAGACCATTGTGTATATACTGTATATGTGCAATGTAGGAGAGAAAAACTATGAATATTCTGTATAGTTGCTGTATGTACTGATAGGCACTTGATAGGCATATTCCCTATATCCCACAAGGTACTGTATACTCTCGCTGCAATTATGTCTTTATCAAACTATCTGAAAATGCATTTATTATCTGTGTGGAGTTGGTGATATTTAAATATATATATTGTATATTTGTAAGACGTTATCTATTTCACTCTTTTGTGTACTGTAGAAGGACAAAAAAAATGCAGTAAAGTATTATCTGACTGGTTTCATGTGTTTTCTGTATTGTACGTATAACTGAGTTCATGCTTCAAAAAAGAAAAAGAAATCAGACTTAAAATGTGTGGAGACAGACTGAAAGACAAACAGGAAGACAGACACATGCTTATCAGAATAAAATGAACCTGTTCCTTACTCAACATGACCCTCACCATTACTATCTTCCATTTCCTTGTTTTCATCTCAATGCAAAGTATATATGCATGTATGTATATGTATATATATATATATATATATATATAGTACACTGTGAAATATGACTCAATAACTGACTAACCTTTATCCATCGTGAAGCTATGCATGTATAAACACCACTATGATCACCAGAAAAAAGCAAGAGGAAGTCTGAAATAAAAAAGGAGTATAACGATGAATTAAACATACTGCAAGAAGAACAACAATGTACTGTAGACCCTATGTCTCTACACTAAGATAAACAAAACATGAACAGTAATATATTTGAAACACAGTACAAACAGCTGCAGGCTCAAGGCTATTTTCTACGTTTCAACATGTTTTGTTCTGGAAAGTATGCGCACACTCTGCAAACATAAAGTCTAGGCTTATTGTTTTTTTTCCTCTAAACTAACAACTAGAAGAAGCACGATTGAGATAAGGACTTATTTTCTGGATAATGTTGCAACTTTTTAACAATTCGTAACTGACTTTCTGCAACACTGAGAAAAGAGAATTAAGCACCACCACAAGTAGCTGAAGCAGTATAAGCAATATATAACTATGGACAGTGAAGGGCATGTGATGTAAATGCAACATGGGGAGGGAAGGAAGCCTGGGTATGCTATAGCACGTTATGACACACTGGAGAGAAGGAACTTCCCCTTCCGAGCCTTGTCTGCTCTCAAACACCTTATGATACAAGAAGTCAACTGACGACGGGACAAGTTAATAGCCCTCATCCAGATAACGTTGAGATTGGCTACTTTTCGTTATTCCAAAAAGGGAGAAGGAGAAAAAAAAAAAAAGATAGGGAAACAATTGATAGTGTAATTCTGAAATCAAATATTTTCAAAAAACCAACATCGAGCTACTTAACCTACTATTTAGACCAATGATACCACAAAGCTGGTTGTACTCATCTAGCTACAGTCAATAGTGCATTTGATATATGTGTTTACACAAAAATATGTAAAATTCCGGTGCCATGAAGGAATGCTAGATTACATACATTACACGGAAACAATTCAACTAATGTGTCTGCCGCTGCGTCCGAAGAAGTGATGATGTTAGTTTGGCAGTGTTTAAACTTGGTACGACAAACACCAACATCATGAGCTGTGTGCCATACATGTGGCAATACTGTTGGAAAGAGATGTCGGCAGTTGCTTACATATTCTATTTAGTGCATTGTCTGTTAAGGCATGAGATTACCCTCCACGTGCTGTGTAGAGACAAATATAGCACTAGCATGCAGCAATATTGCCATCCTGGCAACAACAGCTACAAACAGGAACCATACAGTTTCGGCTTATATGCACACCATAAGAGACGGGCCCAATCAAACGTTTCATAATGTGCTACTTTTACTGAGGACCAAGCTCATGCTTTTTCAGTGTGTTTCCCATTCACGGTCAATAATTTATTTATTTATTTATTTTTAATTTTTTTCGGGGGAGGGGGGGGGGGGGGGGTTTGAGCCAAGGGGATTCTCTCCTGGTTCATCACTTGACTTTACTTCAAACTGTACGACACAGGGATCAGAAATCTAGTAGCAATCGTGTGAGATTTAGCATCATAAACGCTTGACATAACCTCTCCCAACAACGAGGTCAACATTACGTGACCTCAGCTTTAGTAGAATCTCAGGACAAATGTTACGGGTGCCTGTATTAGCCCAAAAAAGGTTTTGGAGAGCTGCGTCTCATAGTACCTGCGCTGCATATTGCAAAGGAAGCCCTACAGTTCAGATATTCCACTTATCAACAGTTTGATTAGGCTAAATACCACACACACAGACACTCACTGACATACGGACACTAAGTAAGGGACACGACTGTGTACAAGTGACAGACAGATATCAAAGAAGCTGCATTCCATCACCTCCGCGCACCTTTAAACCCACAGAAAGTTGTTCTAGGACACACATATCGTTTATGTTACACACACACACACATTATAAATGTATTATCATCAATAATATCATAATAGTTGCTATTATTACCTCCGCCAACGGAGTTGGACGGGAGCTGTGTTTATTATTACTGTTGTTTTCCTGTCAATGTTGTTTGGCTTGGATGTTCCCACAGGAAAATTCTGTTGTGTGTCTAAAGAAATGCAACTGAATCAGCTGTTATAGGGAACGGCCTCCATAAAAGAATGAGTTCAAAGGTTAAAACATAGATGAGCACATATTATGGTACAGATTTAAATTAAAACAAATGCTTGCATTAACACGGCACGAGTATATTGAAACTGTAGGTAACTGCAAGCGAATAACAAAAGCCAAGAACCGCTGAATTACTTAATGAATAAATTGAAACAAAGCTATTCTACTACATGTGAACTCTACAACCAAATGTTAGATTTTAAAAAAATCTTTTCTAAAACTATAATATATCTGTTAACAGTAGTGCACTTATTGGTTTAAGCAGTGCAACATATATGCAAGAAAATAATGCAGTCCACTTATCAAGATTTTTAAAAAATGTTGTTTTGTTTTTTCCTTTGAAATTGAAAAAAAGAAAAGTTCATCTAAGGAAAATGATTAAATATTAAGCACAGGCATTTTAAGAAAATGTGCAAACTAGCACTTTGTTGTTTTTTTTGTTTTGAATCTACAGCGGGTCTTTTTAAGACCAGTGTATGCAGTTAGTTATTCTTTTTAACAATGCAACTACGAAATCCCTCAGATTGCAGTTGCAGGCAGTTGTGTGTGTGTGTGTGTGTGTGTGTGTGTGTGTGTGTGTGTGTGTGTCCTAATTTGGATACAAAGCAATACAAAACGATTCAAATATCAGAAATGAGCCTTCAGTGATGTGATGCATGGGTGACAAACTTGTGCACACTACCTCCGAATCTCTTCTGTACATGTTGTGTCTACGCTTTAGAAAAATCAGGAATGTATGCTATTGTCTAGAAAATCCACCTGCGACTTGCAGTATATCATGCAACGGTGTCAGATCAATCAACGGAGCTGCTTGTTTTGCTTTGATACTGTATTTCCTTGCCATGCCATTTGAGCCTCCAGGGAGAGCTGGCGCATAATGAACAATGCATTTAGCTCCCACCTGCTGAAATAGCCTTGCAATGGTAAAGAGCAGTGTACACAAGGGCATTTATTTCCAATTCAAATGGGACTCAAATTAAATTCCCCCCTCTTTAACACTGTTCCAATCAACAACTTGCCTTAACCCCCAGGATTATAATTCGATTATCAAATTAAAACCATGTAGGCTTCTCAAGTACAACACTAGTTTAAGTAATAAATCTTTTTCTTTTTTCCAATCTACATCCCATAAGAGTCAGGTGCAAGTTGAGGAGCAGCAATTATGAAGGAGAGAGTTTAGTCGCATATTCCAACCTGCCATAACTTTGAATGTGAAAGGCTAAAAAAAGAAAAACAACGCCAGCAAAAGAATCTTTCTTTTTTTCTTTTGTTTTGAAATGGAAGAGGTCTACTAGCCTTAACAGTCTTTTAATATTATATTAGTGGCAGTGTATGCAAATGAGTTAAACTCCAAACTTCAGAAAAAAAAGAAACATATTTTTGCTCATCAACAGACCTTAATTTAGTAAACCATCAAAATGCATGGACAACAAATTACAAAACATGAGAAATATTTTTTTCTGTCGCCATCGACAGCGAGTTGTTACATTTCAGTAAAATGATTGAAACTGGTACCTTGACAACAGCTGCATTATAATCCCTTAATACCATAGGAATAAATAAAACCCATTGTCAAATTAACTACTCTCCTTTTTTTATTTTACATAAGAAGGCAATCTTGTGACCATCAGTATTCTTAGAGGGAATATTTAGCCCAACCCCAGATAATTTTTTTTTGTTATTGTTGTTGTAAATTATACCACAGTAAGCTTGGACATCTTTAGTTTCCAAACTGGTCAGTATGGGTTCACAACCGCCATGATGTTTTCACGGCAATGTACACACACACACACACACACACACACACACACACACACACACACACACACACACACACACACACACACACACACACACACACACACACACACACACAGACACACACATGCAAATACACAAACATAAATGCACGTGTTTATTCACACAGACATATCTACACTAAAGGTGTGTTTGTGTGTATGTGTTTCTTTCGTAGGCCTTTCGGTAGTGTTCAACACATAAATCAATATTTTAGGAAAGCATACATTTAGAGGCCTGTAGTTAGGATCCATCCAGTAGATCAATATCAAACTACTAAGCCTTAAGGCCACCATCTTTTTTTTTCTTTTAGAATAACAGAAAAAAAAAAAAATCTTTTTTTTTTTTTTGGGAAACTTAATGTGCCAGTGTCTATACTCATTACTCTTCATACCTCAAAATAAGAAAAGGAAAATCTAGTGCCATTTTATTTGTCATTCTTTTTGAAAGAAGTTTATTTATTTGTACTTATCCATCGGAGACATGCATTCGCATGTGGTCATTGAAGTGCTCCATTTGGTCGAACTTGGCAGGGCAGACGGAGCACACGTAGGTGGTCCCTTCTTGGCAGCTCGCTTCTGCAGCTACACCCACTCCTGTTCCAACCCCAGCCCCTACTCCAGCACCTCCACTCACCGGCATGGCGAGGGCCACCACTCCAGGTCCAGGCTCAGGGACAGCCATCGGCATGGGGATGGGGATGGAGACGGGGCCCGGGGTCGGTGCGCTCCCCGACAGCCCTGTGATGGCGCTGCCTGTGCTGTGCAGGGCCATGTGCCTCTCCAGCAGGGTCTTGTGTGAGAACTTCTTCTTGCAGATGTAGCACTCGTAGGATTTCTCCCCCCGGTGCAGCCGCATGTGGACATTGAGAGAGCTCTTCTGGGTGAAGCGCTTGTTGCAGATGCTGCACTGGTAGGCCCGCACCCCCGTGTGTGTCACCATGTGTTTGATTAAGTAATCCTTCAGGGAGAATGAGCGCCAGCAGATGCTGCACTGATGAGGCTTCTCACCTGGAGAAAAAAAACAGAAGAGACAAAATTTGAGGATTAGTTTTAACTATATCCCCCAAAAAAGCCCTCAGAAGCTGTTAACATTCATTTGCTATTTTTGGAAACTCATTTCTGAACATCTTAATTATAGAATTTTTACAGGGTGTACATGTAAGTCAACAGGGTTTCTACAAGCACTATTACTGTGCGGTGGAGTAATGCTTGAGTTTTAGGAAAAATGTGCCATATTCATCACCGTTCACGGGAAAACAAAAATCATTGTTATGAATCTTTATCTTCTCACTTTATTTCCATTTCTTCATCCAAGGCTGATTCAGTGCTATTGGTTTAAAAAGTCACCTTGATTAGGCATTTCACTGAAATTTTTGATATGAAAAATGGAGATATGCAGATATTTTATGAGACAGCTGTAATAACTTCACAGACACGAATAAAGTAGGTGTCACAAACACAATATTGTTAATTCCCATATGATCGTGGATCAAATGCTTCCTGCATCTATTTGGTTGGATTTTCGAGTTTGTTAAGACTTAATCTCATTTTACATAATTGTCTCAGCTGACATTATGGGCTGTAAAATATTAACATACTGATAATTATGTAAAATCAACAAGTAGAGGAAGAGACTGATAACACTGCAAAATGAGCAAGTTGTGTCTTGCAAGTTAATGAAGTTTGCCGCTGCACTGAGTGAATTAACGTGTAGCTACCTGCTTTGATTTAATGAAATACAATCATTCGGTTTTGTGTTTTTTTGTGTGTTTTTTTGGCCTGACCTGCTCTGAGGGAATTTTCAGGGTCAGTTACAGATCAGTCGCATTGGGGACTCACACATATACAACAGGTTTATTTATTGTCTTACTCTTATACAGGGCAGCATGCTCACAAGACTGGTGTAGTTATAAAGCTCGTCCCCCACTGATTACAGACACATGCCCTCTCCTGCACGTGTGTAGTGCAGTAGTACGAGTGTGTCATTTGACTGTAAGCTTTTTGGGTGTGTATCATAATTGATGGCACTGCAACTAATGATTATTTATCAGTATGGTTTATTTCATCAATTAATGAATTTATTTATTTTTAGATAATAGTGAATAGAGTCTGTCCACAGCCCAAGGTGATGCCTTCAAATATCTTGTTCTGTCAGGCCAAAACCCAAACAAAGAATTGCTTCAAATTCTCCCATTTGTGAAGCTGGAAAAATCAAATGTTTGTCATTAATGCTCATAAAATGACTAAAGCGATTATTCAACTATTAAAATATTTTTCCGATCAATTCTCTGACTATAAACTTACATACACATTGATTGTTGCACACATTATATTGCACAAAACCATATTTAGGAATTTGTATTCCTTTGTAATGAGTGTTGCGTCTGGACTGAGGTACCCTGTGAATTGTTTTTACCCAAATAAAAACAATTCATGTTGAATATATATTACATGCGTGGTAATCTTTGAGGAATGGCAATGAAATAGTATGCTTAATCATACTGATATCCTTTTGGAATAACTCTTTTCGCAAGATTCGGCAAAGCTAATCTGCCACTGGGTTCTCAGGGACATCAGATCTAGTCTGTAGGAGACATCAATCAGTGACTTTTCCTTTTCAACAACGTCATGCTCCACACAACTGTGCGAATGAAAGGAGAGAAAAAAATTGTTTTACATAGCCTTCATATAAGAGGTGGCTCAGGCAAAGCCATGGATTCTGATGAATAATAATGGCCATTTGAGTAGGCAATTTTTATGAGATCATCTAATTACACGATATCCAATTCTTTCTTTCTGTGATGATAATTTCTTCAGTTTATGATTAATAAGGCTGTCAGTGCTGGATGGAAGCAGTGCACAAGTGTCACGATGTGCAGCACGAGCAATTTACTGGCATTGTGAGTCACGTGATGGAGATACTGGATGGCTGTGACCTGAAGAATGCAGACTTTTTGAGGCTTTACTTTGCCAGTACAAAAACATGGCTCACATACTCAACAAAACAATATACTATATGTTCTTTTTATCAATTTCATTTCAATTTCATTTCATTCATCCAATTTTTTGTACTAGAAGAGAAGAACTAAGATGGGCATCAATTGAACTTACGAAATCTACTGCAAATTAAACTGCACAAAGAAATTGCACAAAAAGAATTTCTAAGAAGCTCTTGCTCGTCAGTTAAATTTAGTTTCCCTATTGATTCCATTAACGACAGAGCACAGTGTTGCGGAAAACACTATTCAGAGAGAAACACAGTTACAACCGAAGTTTCACATCAATGTGTAGACGTTTTGTCACTTTCTCAGTGTGAACACATGGCAACCTCAAACCTTGGGTATGTGTATGTATATATATATATATATATATATATATATATATATATATATATATATATATATATATAGAGTATGCGGTATGTTGTCCCTGCAATAAAAGTATTAATGGAAATTATTATCTCTTTTTTCTTATATTGTTTCTGTGTTATGATAAGGAACCAACGTTAAACGTGTTATGGACTATTCACGTCACACTTTTTTTTTAAAGCTTTCATACCATGATTCAAATAATCAGTTTGATATGTTACCGACCTAACAAAACATATTTCTGAGGTACTACAGTCACTTAAATTACAGTTACTATCTACGTTAACAATGGATAACACGATCATTTAACTGAGTTTGCTACACAAAAAACAGTCTGACCTACATACAAGACATTTTGACTCACCAGTATGGACAAACATGTGTTTGACGTAGTTCTGTTTTGCAGTAAAGGTTTTACTGCAGAGAGTGCATTCATAGGGCTTCTTTTCCCCCGGACCAATTCCTCCTGGAGCCTGTTGCTGTTGAGCTGGCGCTTGCTGTACCGACATGGGGTTTGGGAATGATGGCATTGCAGGGGGCGGCACTGCCACAAACTGTGGCTGCTGGCCAGGAAGGTAAAGGAAAGGCTTGTTGTCTCTCGCCGGCTGTGTAGGAAAGAGTGTGGGCAGGAAGGTGCTTCCAGCGGTGCCCATCACTTGGGAATTGCTGGTCACGGTGAGCGGCATCCTCAGATTGCTGGTGTGTGATTCTGCCTGGCGCATGTAGTGCGGGGCACTCGGCAGGGACATGACTGAGTTTGGCAGGGGCTGCATCATGCTACTGTCACTAGTGCTGTGGGATGTGTCCCCGTCCTCCGTCTCATGCACTTGCTCTGGGGACGAGTCATTGACCTCTATCTGTACTGGAGCTCCTTCAGCATGATGCCCGTCCCCGCTCCCATCTCGGCTAAAGCCCTTCAGGTACGGCTGCTGCTCCATAGCATCTGGCTCAGTACTGATGGAGGAGCTCACCCCTGAGTCAAAACTTTCAACCTTGGATTCACTCTCTACACCCTCTGTGTGGTCAGTGTCGTCTTGGCAATCCCCGAAATTATCATAGCAGCTGTACTCGTCTTCGGCCTCCTGCTTTATGTGCATCCCTCCTGTTTGTATGCGTACCGGTCGGGGTTGCTTGCGGCAGTGAGTGGACTCTGTGGAGATGAAGCGATCGACCTGCTGCGACCTCTCCTGGATGCGGTTCATCCAGGGCGGATCTTGAGACTGCTGGTCCTTCTGATTGCTGAGAGTTGAATCGTAGTTTGACGGGTTAATGTAAAGGGGGCGCTCGCGGGTGCCGTTCTGCAGAGACAGGCTAGGGTAGGTGTACAGTGATGTGTATGTACGATCCATGCTTTGCTGTGATGTTACTTGCATATAACCTGACTCTGCGTCACTGCTGGGCCCAGAGGTGCCAGACTCTGGCGTGCCTCGGGGTGTATCCTGACCAGAGTCTCCTGGCATGACAGGAAACCCCCCTGGCCCGGCGAGGCCCACATTCTGGGACACAATGCGGGTACACTCATCGATGACGGTCTTGATCTGTAGGATGCTGGCAGCAGTAAGGATCTGCAGGGCCTCTGATTGAGATACCCGCAGAATCCCACTGTACATAAAGTCAATCAGCTTTTGGATGGATTGCACCGAGACCACAGAAGGGATCTCAATGTCACTGTAGCCCAAGAGCAGCTTGTCCTGAAAGAAGGGGCTTCCAGCGGCCAGCACGCACCGGTGAGCTCGCAGCATACTTCCATGGATCCGAACAGTCACGTCACAGAAGTGCCCACGGTTGCGTTGCTCATTGAGGGTCTCAAGTACAGAATTGCTGAAGTTGTGGAGATTGATGTTATGAATGCGCTCGGTCATCCCCTTGCAACTGATGTCACCTACAAGCAGGGAGCAACATACCTGACATCACTACATTATTCAACAGGCTTAAACACACCAGTATGCCCCAAATTAAGAAGAAAAGAAAATCACATATAACAACAATATATTTCAATTAGCAGTTCACTGTATTATTGATATTAGGAGAAATAAACCATGTAATGTAATAATCAAATATAAACAATGTAATGAAGAATATGAATCACAAAATAAAATCTCAGTTGCATGAATCTGAAAACCAGTTTTACAGTCTATATTACAGGAAACACAATCATAGTTACTATGATTAATTTAAATGTTGGCCTACGATGAGTCGTATTGGTGCTTATATAATATAAGTGTTCACTTGGGGATTCCTAAAATGGTAATACAGATATGGTAATTCAAAGTCTTATGATACTAAGATGAGAACCAAATCATTTCAACATCTGGGCTAAATGTGTCTCTTTAATCGTTGCTCAAAAATGTCCACATTGCCACAGTGAGAGACAATTAAGATGGTTCCCATTTAATTACTACAAGTTTCTCTCAACGTGTGCAGTCCTGAAGTTCCTCCTACCACCAGTAGGTGGTGCAATGGGCCCAGAGGACAGCAGGCCTCTTTTGTTAGCCATGTGTTCACCATGATGGTGCTTCCTAACTATCCTGGAAATACACTAGATGTGACCCAGCTGATCAGTGTGTAAGATAACTTACAAAGCTTTCCTCCCCTGTTAGTTGTCAAAAGAAAGGAAAATCTACACCTGAATTAGACAGGTATTTAGTGTGGGAATTGTGCAAATTGTGGATGTTGATAATTGCTGTAAAACTAATTTATTTTGCACCTAAACATGCTTGGGAATAATATGTGCAAAGTTCGACCTCATTCGACTGATTATTAAACGCAGCACTTTTCTTTTAACCGATGAAACTGCCCTAATTTTTGACCTCATTCGACTGTGTTATATATATATATATATATATATATATATGTATATATATATATATGTATAAAGATATATGTATGTGTGTGTGTGTGTGTGTGTATATATATATACACACACACACACACACACACACACACACACACACACACACACATATATACATACATATACATATATATATCTATGTATATTTATGTATGTATATATATGTGTGTGTGTATACCATACATACTTTTACTTTCACACATATATATACATATACAAAGTATGAAAGTAAAAGTATGTATG
The DNA here is from genome assembly GCF_022379125.1 of Scophthalmus maximus. Taxonomy (NCBI): domain Eukaryota; kingdom Metazoa; phylum Chordata; class Actinopteri; order Pleuronectiformes; family Scophthalmidae; genus Scophthalmus; species Scophthalmus maximus. Next base: position 15,694,520 of record NC_061516.1, on the reverse strand, counting down.
AAAATATATTGGTGATGAAATGCCAGAATCAACACGTAACTTCAACAAACTGTATATACGGGTGGGGGGGGGGACTTGAAAAGGAAAAATGCTTTATAATTTGTAAGGCAGTTACACATTGAATTGAAAAGAAATTTAAATAATAAAACCATATTCAAACATTAGGTTTGTCTCCCCAAAAGAAGTCAAATTTAGCTAAAATGTCTCGTAGAAGAGGATTAATAGTGTTCGAACGAAAAATTTTATCCCAATTCAAGTTATTTCAACTGAAACGGGAGAAAGATGAAAAGTAAAAACGATCTGGTACTCACAGTCAGATGACGTTTTGTTACGAAGATGCTTGTGCGGCTGGTGATGAAGAGCGGGTCAAGCTTCAGTTTGCTGGTGGAGATGGCTGATCAGAGGCCGGGTGCTAGGCAAGGCTGTCAGTCCTCTCCTTTCTCAATCCTGTGTTGCTCTGCCACAGTGTTTGGAGGGGGAGAGAAAAGACAAAGACAAATCTTAATGCCACATACTGCCTCGTCGATATTGCCACTCCCTTAATGAACCAGGAACCACAGTAACACGAATATCTGCCAGCGACGCGCTGCAACAGATGTGTGAAGAGTTCTCAAAGCAAGACGAATGGACGCTCCTGTGCGCACATGACCACCAATTACAAATCAAGGTTGAAAATAACATTGGTTTTGGAGCCACTTCGCCTCTTAGCAGTTATCTGAGCTGCTGGGCAACAAAACCACACCCTTTCAGGGAGAAATGAACTCAATTCCTCATAAATTTACACAGATTAAATGTTTTTTTTAGAAAAGGTCTCAGACAAACTCGCCACAAAGTGTGAGATTAGACAAGACACAGTACAGACAGAGCGCGAACATGGGTAGTTGGGAAAATAGAAAAAGAAAATATTGAACACACAAGGCATTCATTTAAAAACACAAGTTAGGCATTCAACAACATTAAGCATGTGATGAGCTGATGACAAAAAAGCCTCACACAATTGCTCTTATACTACACACACACACACACACACACACAGACACATTACTATGCAAAAGTTTGACCTTAAAACTGGAAACAATTCTTATGTAAAGCCGACCACATAAAAGTCACATACTGGTGGTATCATTTAAGGTCAGGCAGACTGAAAGGAGATGGATGGAACTGATGCAAAATCCCATTTTTAAACAATTTCTCACGTATTAGTCCTACAATGGTCCCAGTGCCTTTAGGTATTTCAACCAATAAAGCTTCAAAATCAAATGGACATCCCTTTGCAAGTTGGAATGTTATTTATCTTTAATTAAGTTTGAATCATAAATGTGGATCAAAATGGGACTATTCCCCCCCCCCCGACACAGAGTAAAAACATTTCATAGCTGTAACTCTGGTAACAACACGGATATCAATTGCTCTGTGAAATGCCAGCAACCATACAATGCGTTTCTGAATGAACAGAACTGAACTAGGATTTGACCAGACCTGCACTTTACTGTTGACACATTATTCTTTCACAAAATCTCAAGTACTTTTCAAAGAACACACCTCTGGCTTTAAAACAACACTACTGGAAATTATGGAGTTTTCAGACACTTGCAGAAGAAGGTTCAACTGCTGTGCCAAGGTATTGCATGAAACAAATTAGGCCATAAATAAGCCAATATTCAGATAAGATCAGTATTTTATCAATATTCGAGGGAAGAGAAAAGCAGAGTATCTTGGAGAAAACCGGAGCTGAGGGGTTAAAGTGTAAGAGTAATAAAGTGAAATTGCTGTGTTGTATCTGCAGATCTCAATTTGAGAAGTACTGTTGACAGTGAGAAGTGTGCTTGTTGTCGTGAAGTGTTCTCGTCAACTTAGAAATTTTATGATTAGATATAAACAAGTAATAGCATGTTTAGCGTCAGAGGGTATTCACTCGATACTGAGACGGATCATTCTCTACCACTAAAACACACACACACACACACTTATTTGTTATTGTGTCTTATTCAAAACCGATAATCTATTTTACATTCAACTCCTTAACCTATACATTCAAATGTAACTCCATTAATCCTGTAGAACTACGCATATCATTTAAAGTAAACACTTCACACCTCTAGTAAAGAACTCACTATGAGCCTTGTTCTATGACCTAACTTCAAAACCAACCCAAAGCTACTGTAGGTGTAAAATTACAGAATTGTCTTTGTCAAATTGAAAACCACTAAATGATATCAGCATTTTAATGCCTTCTCTGTTTTTTTAAACAGACACACACACACACACCAAAATTCTTGAATACATTAGCAAATATTTGACCCTTTTTTCTCTTTGCTAATAGTGGTTCGTCAGAGATGTAACCATATTCTGGTGCCATGGGCCCTTTTGGAGGGCACTGTTAGACAGTGCAAACATATATGTTCCCTCGCCGGCTTCCCTTGCCCATCCAGACATGTAAATCCACCTGCCTTAGGGGTAAAGTGAGGTGAATGCTGGCAACAAAGGAGCAGGCCAAGGGAAGCAGGCTTCAGTTGCCCAGACTGCCACTCACAACAGTGATTCCATTTTAGCCGTGACACAGTGGGTGAGCAGCAGCCAGCGCCTACCTGCAGTGAATTCTAATCAGCCCAGGGGTCTGTCTCCCTCCCTCCCTCCCTCCCTCCCTCCTGTACCCTGTCTTGGACTAAAGGGGCTGATGATCCTTCAAAATTAATTAGATCCTTGTAGGAGGCCGCCATTTTCTTTCACTTAAAGCTCTACCCCCCAAAAAACAAAATTTCAAATTACACTAAATTCAGGTGTGTATTTCCCTCCTCACATTGATCTGTCTCTGAGTGCGTCTCTACCTGTTTCCTCTTTCATCACGTTGAAACTCTCTCGCCATCTTTCCTTCCATCTGTCTGTCTCCCCGTCTGTGCCCCCCCTCCTCTCCCTCCCTCCCTCTGAACCCTCCCCGACACCCTCCTCCCCTCTCCGGCTGCCTCCATGCTCCCAGCTCTGTGTCTGCCTCTGTGGAGTTTGCTGTCAATAAATCCCCAGAGGTCAGTTTGTCTGCTGGAAATCAGACACAATGCTTCAGACTGCCAATGCAATGCATGCTCTGCCGCTGCCGCCACAACAAAGACCGGGGAGGGGTGGAGGGTGTGGAAGTGGAGACGGGGCATGCACACAAAAAAAAAGAGAAGAAAAAATTAAGACGGAGAGATGAAGGTTGCAACTTCGCCAGCCAGACTCCAGGTTAATCAGCTGCCTGCATAAGATGAGTGGCTCATGAAATACGCTGCATCGCATTGGACATTAGTTAATCAAGGGGGGTGATGTGGGGGGTAAAATGGTGAGGATGGGGGATGGGGTTGAGAACAGACATAAGAGGCGTGCTTATGAAAGCAGCAGCATCAGCCATGTGAATAATATACATCTTGAATATGCAAATACTGCTTACACACACTACGGACATATATTCAAGGCCCTTGTTGCATTTAAATCTGGAGATAAAAGGGCCGCGGGGCATTGTGAAAACCTCATGTCCATGCATGTGCATACAGCACGGACATGAGTCTGGTGCACATTTGCACTTAGCAAGAGTGTTTTGTGTTGCGCCTAATTAATAGTAATTTATGTTTGAATTTGTTGGAAACAACGACTGCTTAACAACCCCTGTCCAACATTGTAATTATTAATTTCAATCATCCATTTAGCCCAAGTGCATTAGCATATCAACTACCAGAAATCATGCTTTAATGGTATAGTTTGGATAGGTGATCTAATGTAATTTAGAACACAATGTAAATGCGACGTGAGGCACAGTGGGGAATTTCAAGCATTAATCAAGAGATGAAGTGTTGATCCGCGGAGTGACAATGGACGGTGTGTTCGATAATGATCCATTTCACTCCTCTGACAAAACAATAAACAGCTGCAGCTCACTGTAATCAATCAAACTTTTCTGAAAAAAGACATAAATGAATCTATTAAACCTTATAATTGTGTCTCAGTACCCTTTGATCTGCATGATAAAAATATATATACTTTTTAGGTAACCGAATATTCATGTACAGCCAACAATGTTGTTGCTTGATTAAATCTAGTGTTTGTTGTATTTAAATATCAGTCTATAGAGTTGTGAATCAAATCCCCAGTGAAACACATAATGCACCTACATCACACACACACACACACACACACACACACACACACACACACACACACACACACACACACACACACACACACACACACACACACACACACACACACACACACACACACACACACTTACACTTCAGGAGATGAAGCAGAAATTGCCTCACAGTCTCATGATTGAATTGATTTGCCTCAACAGCAGTCACTGAAAATCGTCAACAGACTCGCGTCGGCTGATGACAAGTTGAGTTTAAGTTTTTCACACTTTTGTTTCCTTTTTCCTTTGACTTCATTTTCCCTCTCAACTGAAACTGCATGGTGCAACATCACATGATCATCATTTGTCTGAAATCAGTCTCAATGTCCGGTGATACTTTCTTGAATAACATTCGAGTCAAGTGTTATCTGAACATTTACCACATGAAATGTCTTCCTGAACTTTGACCTTGCTCTTTACACAGACGTAGCAGCTTTCTTACTTCACAACTACAGCTTTGTTCATAAGGGCAACGCAATAAAATAGGATTTTATTAATTCACTATTCTAACCACACTACTGTCTGCACACTCGATTAATGTGTTCCACAGAAAGCCTTTCAAATGTGACAGGATGAGAAGTTTTCTGATGAATTCCTCGTGCTAACAATTAATAATAAACACCACAATAGCATTACACAAGTACAGGACAGAAAAGGTGTTTTTGACACAACAGCCTGTCCAACTTCATCACTTACATTATTTAATTGTCTGATTCTACTACACACTTTCAGGGGCAAGTGTGACAAACATTCATGAATCAGCATCATCAGTAAATGCTGCATACTTTTTTTTTATTAAGTTTCCTAAAAGAGAATAGAGGGGGAGAAAAAAAACAGACAGCCACTGTTGGCTTGTGGCCCGTAGAAATATACAACTATGGTGATGGAAAAGACGCTTTCAAGAAAATCTTAGAGCTGGCAAATGGGTGTGCTTTTGTTAATGAGCATTTGACCAAAAAGAACCATCGGACTACTCATATGACAGTCTCCAAAACACCTCTAACCCCCGAAGCAGATAATGCTAAATTCAAGAGTTATCATTTAGGCACAAGTGTCCACAGCAACTGCCTCTCTACAGCTACTACACATGTCGAGGACATCCTGCCTCTCCAAAAAAGGACCTCGCAGGCCATTAAGAGATCTTCATGGACCTACGCAGATGCTCACAGGGTTTCTCTGCCTGTCACCAGTGTATTATAGTAAAAGCTATAATTAATTATATTTGGCAAGGGATACCAAACTTTCTGTTTGTTTGTCTCTATGCCTGGATGGTACGTTAGTAGGCGAGATCTCAGCAAGTGAACTGTGGAGAATAGAGGGGCTGCAGCACCTCTATATCTTCCAAAGAAAACCAACTGTCTCCTGACTTTCTGTTCTCGAGAGATAAACCAGAACAGAGGTGCTTTGTTCTGAATTATGAGAAGATGGCGTGGGACCTGAGCTAACGAGCATGCAGTTCTTAGAGAGCAGCAAAGCCCCTAGATATGTCAAGTTACAGTAAGTGTATACAATGTTCCTTCAGAAGAGAAAACCAAAGAGAATGAAGGTACACTCACTCACACACACACACACACACACACACACACACACACACACACACACACACACACACACACACACACACACACACACACACACACACACACACACACACACACACACACACACACACACACACACACACACACACACACACACACACACACACACACACACACACACACACACACACACACACACACATGCAGTATCTAGATGAAGTTCAGGAGTGGAAAAAAACAGGATAAAAGGTGCTCACACAACCCGTACACAAGGCTGACTTTCATATTCAAAACAGATAGGATTATAGTAAAGGTGTTCACACACACACTTGCCAAAATGCTTGAATACATTACTGTGGCAAATATTTGACCCTTTTTATTCTATTTATTTATTAACGGCGGTTCGTCAGAGATGTAACCATATTCTGATGCCATGGGCAAGTGACCAAGTTTTTTAAATAAGTTAACTACTCACGAGATTATGATATTCACTCTACTACACACTCATGTGTTACACATTTGCTTGTTTGAATTAGTTGTGAGATTTTATTTCCTAAATATATATAATAATATTTAGGAAATCTAATATAACACTGACCTTATAATGTAATCTATGAATGTCAGCTCAGGACATGCTGATATAGTCATCAACAGTGCAGTTACATACTTCATTTGTGAATGTGCTTGTGAGCAGCCTCAGAAGTTGTGCACCATGTGTTTCACCGGCAGCTGCACGATGGTGCACGAACCAGTGTTGGGGTTGCCCAACAGGTTCAGGTTCTTTTCATCCCAGAACCTGGCAGGCTCAGTACTTGCCTTTTAAAAAGTTATGCCAGTCTACAAAAATGACATGCTGCAAAATGGTTAACGTGCTACATCTTGACAATATAAAACCAAAGGGAAGGGTGGAAATGGACTGGATTTTGTGAGGCAACATATTTGTGAACAAGATATAAGAGATATAAGATAATAAAAATATCCTTCGCTTATTTCGAACCTGATGGATGCCAGCACTTTTTGGTGTATTTATAGTCTGACAAGTTGTTGTGTGGTAAATACAGATTATATATGTCTCTTCAGCTCATTTGACATATGACCTATCTAAAAGTGTAATGCTGACAAGGTGAAACACGGTCAACCGAATGAGTGACCTATACACACGTCAACCAAGTGCTGGCACCTCTGGTCCAGTGGTCTGCATGTTAGCTGAGCAACACGAGTCGGATATGATGACTAAACATACCACGGTGCTAAACTCAAAACAGTCTGAAATGAGCACAAACGTAAGGCTTTCTCTGAATCCAATGGGGAGGAGGCCCAATCTGACCACAGTAGGAAACCTTATCCATACAATACTGTGTTGCAAGGCCAACTTGCAAAAGAAGCCAGTTTCAGATTTCCCCATTTTAGTATTGTGTCGATGACATTCTAGTAAAGACAAACTCAACAAGAAGACGAGATGTTATCTCGAAATTTGAGCTGATTAAAATGTTTCACATATACAGCGCAGCGCAATGAACGTGCGGATGAGTCAAATAGAAACAGGGTTTCAATAAACACAATCAGGTCCGTAATCTATAGTAAGTATCAGCTAACATAGGGTAGACAGGGTCATTGTACAAGACTGATAACTATATCCAAACAATACAGTAACATACACACACACACGCACACACACTTAGTAAATACATCTTTAGATAAAATATATATATACATTTTCTACTTCACCTACTGCAGCCCTAAAAAGAATCTGATGAAACGAAGACAACACAACCACACAACATTCATCAGCACGTCAGAGTGTTGATGTGTTGCTTCAGAAACTGAAATGGTGTGCCAAAATGTCCACCAATATTTACAAAAATACATTCTGCAGTGTATTATTTCTTTTTTTGTATGGCTGTTCTTGGTGCTGGGTTGTGTAAAGTTCAGTTGTAAATTAGATTTGCAGGATGGTTTTCTCATATGCCCAACCTTTTCTTTTTATTACCTACCAGGCTCAGGAATGCCTGCAGGGAAAAGCTATGGTGAGTGTGTGAGTTGGTGTGGTTATACTAGTTCCACGGCATATTATAAGTTGTGTAAACATTACCACTTATTATCACTGATCACATATTAAACCATTCTCTGTTGCAAATACATATATTGTGCCTTTTTTTCTAAGTGATGCGTCTTGGGCTGTTTATTTGTCAATATAAGCTACTGATAGCTCTCTTTGGTAGCAACCTTTCACTTATTGGTGTGGAGGTATTGACCTCTGGTTCTTTCATTACCGTCAAGGTTTTTTTGTTTTCCACTGTACCCGAAAAAACATTGGTATCTCTACGACTTAAAAGATCAATGTAGTATTTAGCAGTTAAAACTAATTTGTGTGATGGTGAAAATGAATCTTTCAATTCAATCAGTACAAGTTTTGGCAAGTACTTTTTACCTTTTTTAATGATACGTTTTCTATTGAGATAAAACTAGTGTACCTGCACAAAGCTGCGTGTTGATAAAAGCAAAGCCCAGTTGGTTTGTAATGTGTTTCCATTACCGTACCTGCCTAACGTTTGTTGCTATGCAATGTGGGACTACCTGCAGCACAAGCTATCTGACTTTTCACCATCACCACACGTCTGATTATCACTGGTGAATGTTGGTGTACTTTCGGCTCCCTGATCTGTTTTCTGTACATGAAAAAAAGAAAGAAGCAGTGTCACCATGTCGTCACCTCACAGCACAAAGCAGAGAGATAACATGACCACCCATGGGCGTCGTCCATGATAATCGTGTAACCTTGTGGCCCAGCTAATGCACAAGCAGTGTCGGCCAGCGTGGTCTGTTTCAGGGCAGCAGAATTATTCTCTCTGATGGTAACAATCTATAGCTCATAAGCCCAAGAGAGTAACCCAAGCTCATCAGCTGTTTCTGGTAACATAACTATAAAAAATCATGCCACATGGCCAAGAGTATTTTCGGCAGTTACTATCATAAATGTGTTACTTCGCAGTCGTTTGTTTCTGTCATGGTTAGACCGAGAGGAGCAGGAAGGTTTGCACTTTAATTTGTTTTTGATTTTTCACTCATCGTTGTGCGACAGCGGGTTTAAGGCTAAGTAAATGTAATAGCGTAGCTTTAATGACTAATGTTTCTCTGTTTGTGCCTGTGTGAGGCTATAGTGACCTGCCCAGGGTGTTGCCCTGTCTTCCTCTATAAATGCATGTCCAGATATGCTGGACTGACCCTGAAGGAGTCAGGAGTAAATATGAAAACATTATTCATGAATGCAACAATTCTGAGACACTTGGCAGCAGCGCAGCCTACTGAAGTCAAAGGCCAAGAAAGACATTTCGTCTAAATGCATTCATATCGGCGAACTTATTTACAGAATTTCTAAAAGAAAAAGGAAATTATTGTTGGTTTACGCTGCAGCCGCCACAAGGTCTTTTATTGGAAGATCTCAATAAAGGGAAAAAACACGGTGCCACCATTGCCACAACTGACAGCTACTCCATTGGTGCACTAACCACTGAAACATCTTGTGGAGGCACATGGACTGCATCTGTGTTCAATATGTAATGCGGTGGTTATTAACTTGAGCGGGTGCTAACAGAATGAACAAACTGTTTCCTTTTTCAGTATCACTGATAAATGTCAAACCTACTGCGAAACAAGCCGAGCTACTTTGACAAAACTGACAATTTGTGGTGACATTTGTTTGCTGTTGAACAGGTTAGGCATTGGTTTTTCTTTGGCATGTTGGCCAACAGTCATAAACCAACCACAACAGCCTAAGACGAGAAAAAGTTGTTTCTTTGTTTTCAAGGCGGTATAGCTCTTTGCCAAATTAATGATGGTTCCCAGCTTATTGAAGGGACATATTTTGAAATCTGTCTTTATCAAGGTCAGTTTCAGGGCAAGTAACAATGTAGAAAATATCAGAGCAAATGTTCTTTTCATTTCCATGATAAAAAAAAAAGGAAAGTAAGAAAGAAAATAATTTCTTTCAAAAGACAAAATGTTGTTTTTTTTCATTCCTGCAGTGGTGTTTCAAATTCAAAAGGACTTGCTCAACAAGAAAAAGGGGGGAGGGGCGAGTTTTAGATTCTGTGGAAATACTTTTAGGCTACAACAATCTTTATTTTGTGATAAACCGGCGACAAAAATACTATTGTGTAGCCATTACACAGTACATGCCGATGTACCTTGATGAGACTGTGCGTGATCTTAACATTTTGGCTGCTGTGAGTGCTGTTTACTGGCAGGAGGCTTAATAAGTCTTCCTGAAGCCAAGATAAGGGCAGGGAGTTCACAGCACTTATTCTCTGTAAAAATCATTTTAAAAGTTACTTTTACTCTGTTACTAGTTCTTTTTTTCTTTGTACCTTTCCTTCAACTCTCTTTGGATACTTTCCCCCACTCAACAAGGCAGCGAGTTCACCAGGACTTGTAGAAAACCATATGGGTAGCAGGGTGAACTGAGGACACACATGCACCTTGGCAAACATACAACCTCGCTATTAGAATCCAGGATACATTTTTCACATCAGTTGAATGCCTGGGCCTGCGTGTGTGTTTAAAGACAGGGAATACAAACAAGGTTTAAATGCTTGTTTCTGTTATTCAAAAGAGACCATGTTTGGCCAAGATTCAAAAATACACATCATTGTAACTAACTGCAGTTTTAATTTTGTAGTTCTTTTTTTTTTTCTGTTCTTGCAACAATCTAAACACTTTACAAAGCAACATCTGGTCGAGTTTGTCACATGATATTTAGGTTTCGCAGAACAAAATGCGGATTTTCAGTGAAATGCTTTTACTGCAAATATAAAGAAGCATGAATCAAGAGTCTCGAGGCAATTTTAGCAAAGGTAATGGAAGCACATGGTCACACCCACAACTGGACTGTGTCTGTACTGTAGGTAGTGTATATGTATCACATAACAAGAGACTTAAATAGCCATTAACAACAACTGACGATCGAAAAAATTATGATTTTACTTCAACACACAGCACGTGAGCATAATGATACTGTACAAGAGTCCATTCTTAAAGGCTTATCCTTGGGACACTGTGTGTTGAACTGTTGTGAGGTTTTCTTTTTATAATCAGAATATATATACATATTTTGGAAATATTATTCAGTCAATCCTTAAAACAATGTTGTATTTAGCATTAAGCTATTAGGGAGCTAAGGGTATTAACTGCCCTTCAGAAGACTTTATTAAGTTTTATAACCAAACAAAAGCTTCCTGACAAGAGGATGGCGCATTCGCAAATTTCATTATGCATTCTTGCAGGGAGGGGAGATTCCAAAACAAAAGTTGAAAACTGAAAAACAGTTGGTTTTTTTGTCTTTCAGTTTTCCACACTAAAGTCAAAAGTTTCATGACCAGTGTTTTCGGTTTCTACCTGCCAATTTACTAAAAGGGGAAGTATTTTCCTTTAAAACTCCTGAAACATGAATTGACAAATTGAGCAAGTTTTCACCCGTCATGAAGGTCTTCTTTAAGCATAATGAATGCATAATAAATCGGCGACTGGTTGCAAAATAAAATAAAAAACCTCATCAATAAACAAGATACACTTTTCTCTCCCCTGAGACAAAACATTTTATCTTCCATCTCTGCCTTTTTGCTGGAAGAGAAAATCGCCATATTTGTCACATCATGTGTTGCATAATGCAGCTCAGGGGGAAATGTTCTCCTTAATTACAAAGGCAGCCTGTACAGATTTACAATTGTATATTTAGTATTTTAAAGAACAAGAAAAAAATAATAATATAATGTGAAGAGAAGCATGTTATGTGTGGGGAAAAAAGGTGCTTTGTGAGTAGAAGGATTCAAGCCAGTTTAGTCAGGAGGCAGCTCGCCTGCCAACAATTTTTTTGTTTGGAAAAAAAATTATCATCTGTATATGCTAGCAATCCACCAAGTTAGCGAGCAGTCACTAACTTCAAGATATTTTACTGTGATCAAGATGTGTGGAGAAAATAGATGTGTTACTTGCTTAACTTAAAATGATTTGAGACTCCTCTAAAGATTTGGAGGTATCTGTGTGGAGGTATCTGTGTTTGCCATGGTAACTGCATGTGAGACCACATATTAAAACAGCGTTGGCAATAAAACAGCAGCCTCTGCAATAAACATCAGGTGAGAAAACTTTATGCGCTCCTCTTAAGCAAAACAAAATCTTCAAGCTCAAAGTCAGTTAAAAGCATACAGGCTATAGAGGGCTTAACATTTACATGTGCACCTGGAAACATCAGTTGGCGTCAACATGAAAGGTTTCGCTCCATGAGGAAATATTTTTCTAACAAGTATTATACAAAAAAGCAAAAGAAAGAAGGGCGGTAAAGACAAACACTGTGTGGGACAAAAAGGCCAAGCAGTTAACAAGCACTGTCACATTCTGGATGCAATCCACAAAGTAGCTCGTTATATCGATGGATCTCTACTGCATTCCCAAAATGGCTGCCAAATACATTCAACTGGGTTAGACAAAGTGCCAGGATGAACTCCGCTGGAGATGTTTTTAAAAAGTCTTATGTCAAATGGCAAAATACCCAAAGAACAATATTATTTTATTTCCTATGTCAAGGTTCAAGCAACAATTTATATAATTTAAATGGCAGTCAATGCTTTAATTTGCTATAAGATTTACACTTTACAACTTTAAAATATATGTTACAATAAAATGAAATGTATGGCAAAATGAACCGCACTGCGAGGATTCAGTCGACTGAGGTGAATTCTACTCATGATCATTATTACATGCTCTCTCTCTCTCCCAGCTCTCCACTACACTGTCATATAAACCACTACAGCCTAAAAAAAATCTCGTGGAAATCCTGGTAACAGCCTGGTTAAGATGGGTGGATGGTGTGGGAATAACAGCAACCAGAAATGTGGCATTGCGGAGGCTTCTGAGAGACGCCTCTATCTTGTGTATTTGAACATTTGCTTTAACTGCTTTTCAAAAAAAAAATATTTGGAATACCGACCTGCCATCTGTGTTCATGCACAGTACATGATGATTGTTTTTTTTTCTTTTTCTTTTTAAATACAACCCTCTCGCAAAAAAAAGAGAAGGAAAAAAAGAAAAAGCATTCATACTTACATGAATGCAACACAGAACTCTTACACCTGTTTACTTGAGCGAACCCAAATAAATCAGGTGGGGGGAGGCTGGAGAAAAAAAGGAGTGATTAAATCAGCTCAAACTGAATGTTGTGGACACATTATGTCCATTAGCTGGTCAATAGATAAATTGCTGAATGTGAAGAGAGCGTGGCAGGCTATACAGAGGACGAGTGAGAGATGGTGAAGCCAAAAAGAAAATTGGGATTGATTGTTGGGTGTGGATTAACTACACACCCCTCTCCCCCCTTTTGCCTTCAACTGAGTGGGTCTCCAGTTTATCTGCTGGGTCCCCTTCATATAATAATGAGTTTCCTTGGTCTGCAGACATGCTCTTAAATATTCATTAGTCATGGGTGAGTTTCAGCCGTGACACAGAAAGCGGGAAATGGCGATGGCTCAAACACTGTGAATATAAATGTACGTGTGGAATATATACATACAAATACTCATTAGTACCTAAACTCGGATGACACTGGGCACCTGGTGCTCTGGACTATACAAAACACTCCCAAGGCACATAATGGCTGTTGCTCTCTCAGCAGCTATATACTGTACAACTCTGTGCTGACAAAACCAGGGCTTTTGACACCAAGCTGTGGTGGGAGCACACTTACACCCTCCAATTCATCAAACAATTTTTTTTTTTTTTAAAAAGGCCAAAAATACAGGTGTTGCATTTGAGTCGAGGGGTGTGGTGCCAGTTTACACCCGGTGACAGTGTAATCTTGTATCCCGCTCAGCCACGTGCCACCCTGTCAATCAATATCAAATGCACCCAGGACGGGATTTAGAATCCAGTCCGGTGTGAGATCTCACGAGTGAAATGTGGCGTTTCTGCCGCACGACCCGTCCCCGCGTCCTCCAGGTGTGTCCCTTCAGAGAAAACGAATGATCCAGTGCAGCCGTCGCTCACTGCCCATCACAGTCGTGTCGGCGCCGGGGGCAGCAGGACGCAGAGCTGCGCTCCCGTGCCGCCCCCCCCCCCCCCCCCGCGCGTCAAACCCGGGGCCGGCGTGCTCGTTCGTGGCGACGCTCTGGGCACATGGAGCAGCAGCTCCAGTGGTCACACCAGGACCAACCTCTGGCTCGACGAACGCGCCGACGCAAAGCTTTACACACAACTCGTGGGTCCCAGGCGAGCCACTGGCCATTAAGACACACAATGTATCGTATAGCATGTGGCACAGACTACCAGGGGCCTGTAATAGACAAGAACATGCTGCATTACTCTCTTTATCGTACAAAGCCAAGCGCTTTGGGACAACATCTGTTAACCATACACACCCGCACAAACACACACACACACGCGCACACACACACACGCGCGCGCACGCAGGAATATGTATGGAGTCCGAAAGAATACGACTGACATGTTGCTCCGGATCAACTCCCCATGGCGCTTTAAGTGAATTTTGAGGAGTCACCGCTCCATTTATTTTTATTGCACCGACAATGGGCATAGAGTCATATTTGAACTTTATTCAGTGGCTGGAGTACATCTACACCGCGACCTAATAAGCAACAGGGGGGGGGGCAGGAATCACGAGTGGCCCATGAATATTTTGCAACAGAAACGTCTCAAAAGACACGCAGGAAGCGTCTAATGCAACTTTAATTACAACACAACATGGCCCCATATCTAGGCCACCCTGTGCCAAAAACATCCTTACGTCGAAAACATTTTCTCATACTGTAAGCTATTAATAAAAAGGCGGATTTGCGACATTTAAAGTGACAATTCGCTGTTTTTTTTTTCTTTCTTTTTTTTATAGAAACATGGCACCAAAAATCCAGACCAGAGTCCCGCTGGATCTGGATCTGATTTATCTCACAAGCTGGACCTGCGGTATTGTTTTACCCTCAGACACAATGGCCAGCCTCCCTCCGCCGGCCGAGCACATCTTGATGTAACCCCATCACACAAAATGCCACACAGTATTGATATTAATTCACAAAAATAAATAAATAAATAATAAAAAATAGGCTAGACATCTGTCTGAGCAGCCTGTGCGCGCGGCACGGGCCGCTGCTACACACCAAGGCTCCCAGACATTCGGGACCATCTTCCCTTAGCAAGTTCATCAAGGCGAAATGCATTTGAACCAGATAGTGAGAGTGCAGCGGTGAACAGCAATAAGGAAACGCGTTCCCTCCGACTCCAATAACTGACCTAAGAGCCAAATGCGCACGTCGCCTGCCACAGTTGTTCCGGGCTCGCAGAATGTGTGAAATGTGCGCGAGCATCGCTGACTGAGAGAACCGGACCCGTGAACACAGTTGGACCGGAGTATTGTTCTCAAGTGTCTGCCCCCCCCCCCCCCCCCCCCCCCCCCACATCCCAAAGTGAAGGGCTAAAGGTAAAACGGGGGCATGATGAGAATAATGGCAGATGGGGAAACTTGCGTCATGCCAGGGCAGCGCGTTTGTGTGGTCGTCGGCTACATGTTGACGGACACGAAGAAGAAGAAGAAGAAGAAGAAGAAGAAGAAGAAACAAAAGTGAGCCCCCCCTCCTTGACACACGGGAGACTCGTCTCGTTTCGCTCCGGACACTCCGGCGTCCCATTTATTGAACGTCTCCGACGAAGGAAGTTTCCGACCGCGGAGCCCGGAGCCCGGAGCCGACGAGCCGCCCGGCGAGGCGGCGAGCCCGCAACTACATGGAAGTCGAGAGGCATCTGATGCGATTTCACCCCTGGAGTCATCGCGCACGTTTCCACCTCTTACATAAGAAACCCCCGCTTGTTTGTGCCCTCGGACGGCGGCGTTACGGCCGCGGCGAGGACCCATCCCCTTTGACCACTTTTTCTCAATTTCTTACCTGCACTTCGAAGCACGTTCCCCCCCCAAAAAAAGTGGCGACAGCGTTTCCACGGCTCTCCTTGTTTTCCCCCGACGAAGCGCGCGTGCAGGCGGGGTTTTTTTTTGGGTTGTTTTTTTTTAATATGTTCCTTTACTTTGTTTCATTTCTCACTTCCATCTTCTTTTCATCTCATCAATAAACACACGCTGCAGCCTACCTTCATAGAGCAGCTCGGTTCAAGTGTGCCCTCCCATTTTTTAACTATACATCGAGTACTTTGAGGGGAGGTGGTGGTGGTGTGGTGTGGTGGTGGTGGACTCGGTGGGGGGAGATGGGGGTAGAGGAGGAGAGGGGCGAGGGGGGGGCAGGCACGCCTTTCCACTTAAAGCTGCTATTGGAAGAACAGCGCACTGTCTTGGGTTGGACCAGGAGCCCGTCAACATGCCCGTACCCCAATCGCAGGGAGCACAGCAGGACGGGCAGAGCGGCTCCATTATGGCTCTGTGGAAGTGGTGGGAGTTGTAGTAATAGTAGTTGTAGTAGTAGTGTTCCTCCTACTCGCGAGGGGGCTCGGAAGTTTGCTCCAGGAGCCACACGGCAAATGGTACAAATAGAAAAATCACTGTGCGCAAAGGAACCTGCGAATGGTGGAAGGGGATGTTTGACTAATACATTTTTTTTATTTTATTTTTTTAAAGAATCAGGGCGGGGGGGGAGACAGGTTCGCTGAGATGTAGCAGATCATTCACTTCACCTGTAGGATATTCTGTATCATTTGATTCATATGTGTCACTGTTCAGGCTCCGGCTTCCGCTGTTCAATACATCAGCGATCACAAATGTGAATGAACTCTCGAATCTGTCCCCAGTCTGGAGGAGGAGGAGGAGGAGGAGGGGGGGGGAGTCGGTGGTGTGTCCGTCACGCGTCTGAACTTTGCATTGGACGCCGCCCCTGCCAGTACAGTGAGCCGGCCGCGCCGCGGCTTCCCATTGGTCGGCGCCGCCGCCCATCATCCGCAGCGCCAACAAGCTAGATTGTCTGCCGTGTCTTCTACTTTCTACGCATTTCTATTTTCTCATTTATTTATTTTTTAACGTCCCGAGCTGACCTCGAGTTAGCGAGCAGGGGGAAAAAATGGTGTCGGTTCAGCCGGCCAATCAGATTAGGTGGAGCGATTGCATTTTTTTTCTCTTGTTGTTGTTGATTTTTTTTAGTGATTATCCAACGCCTTGAGATATACTCTGGCTGGCATAGAATAAAGCAGTAATGGGTCATGTGAGATGATCCCCCCCCCCCCCCCCTCTTAATGCCCCCCTCCCTGTCTAGACAGTGACAGGTGTGTGCGCGCGCGCACGCACGCTTGTCTGTAGTTCAGATCAGAATAATGAAGCACGAGGAGGGTAGTGTCGAACAGATACCTCCAATAAAATATTCATGTGTGCGCAGGGTGGAGGGTGTTCGCGGTATGAGCGGCTCCGCAGCCTGACAAAGAGGTCAACTGAGGTTACGCTCGATCAGCCCGTGTGAGGCAGCGTCCGGCCTCGCGAGCCGCCGCCGCCGCCGCGCAACTGCACGTGAAAGTGTCGCTCGAGGAGCTGCACTCTTGAACTTTTGCCTCGGCGGCCCCGCAGCTGTACAGGGGGAGACAGAGGTGTAGCCCCCAGACAAACCGCCATCTCTCTCTCTCTCTCTCTCTCTCTCTCTCTCTCTCTCTCCCTCCCCCCCTCTCTCTCTCTCTCTCTCTCTCTCTCTCTCCCTCCCTCCCTCTCCCCCCCCCCCTCTCTCCCTCTCTCTCTCTCTCTCTCTCTCTCTCTCTCTCTCTCTCTCTCCCTCCCCCTCCCTCTCTCTCCCCCCCTCTCTCTCTCTCTCTCTCTCTCTCTCCCTCTCCCTCTCCCTCTCTCTCTCTCTCTCTCCCTCTCCCTCTCCCTCTCTCTCTCTCTCCCTCCCTCCCCCTCTCTCTCTCCCTCTCTCTCGAGATGGGCTGTGCTCCGCGCGGGCGCCCTGGCGGCTTGACTGTGCGCGCCATCTGCAGGACTGCGATGTGGATTAGCGCGGGCGGGTTCAACGGAGGACACCCTTCCGTCACTGGTTTGACCTACATTAACCAGGGACACCGTAGGAACACCGCCCGCCGGCCTTAATGCATTGCTCCGCGTTCCGACAGCGGATCGCGCATTAAAAATGCTTTTAACATTTATTAGGAGTCCTCGTCGCGTCACTTTGGGATCACGATGTCGGCCGGTCCCGCGGATCCGCGTGGCGCACACGCGTTCCCGGAACACTTTGTTTCAGACGCGGGGGGTTTACACGGCTCAACCGGTAGCACTTGCAGGGGATGAGGTTTCGTTGTGGTGGTGGTGACACCGAGGGCCGCGCATGTTCCACTGCACCGCCCAGCCTCGATCGCAGCGTTGCAGCAACCACGATAAAAAAAATCTGATAAAAAAGAAATATGCTTAGGTGACTTGTTTTATCCCCCCCTAACAGATAGGCCGTTAATAAATGTGCCTTCATTTTAAAAGTGTAGGTCAATGAAAATAATTCTTAAATGATAAATTAATTCAAATTTGTCATAAAATATATATATATATATATATATATATATATATATATGTGTGTGTGTGTGTGTGTGTTACACACACTTTTCCCCAAGCTTATTGACAGCCAGGAGATGTGCCACTTTTTAGTTGATGTATGATTAATATGAAAACATTTTTTTTTTGCAGTGATTCCAAATTGGTTATAGGTTAAAAAGAAGGAAAAAAATGTCCCGAGCAGCAGTTGTGTTAAATGACTCAAGTCTCAAGTGCAAGTATGGATCCGACCTGAATACACTGGCTCAAGGTAAAGGGCGTACTGATAAAGACAGCAGCCATAATAGAGCTTAACAATTTTTGTGCTTCAAATTCCTAAATATTTTTCATTTCATCAAAAGTTTTGTCGAGCACAAAGCGTCGTCTTAGAAAAAACGATAACAGATAAATTATAAAGCACTTAACATGTTACTAGATGTTTGAAAAAAATGTTTTAATTTCCGCTGACAGCTGTTACGTTGCAGTTGTTGGTCTGATAACATTTCAAACCTAGGTACTTGAACGTACTAAACAAACATGTTGGTCATTCAAATTTGACAAATACACGTGTAGAGCTCCTGCAGCTTGTTATTCATTCCTCACGATTTCCTTTTCCAATCGATAAATACAAAAGTAAGAATTCATAATGAAAAGGTGCTTAGTGGGGGGGGGGACCACAAGATTTTTTAATTGAATAGTAATTAAGTTGGCCTTTAATCCATGACATTACAGTCAATAAAGAAAGATTTGTTAAATATTTTTATGTGATTAGTATTTTACATGAAAACTGAATCGTTGCCACGACTTTATAATGACTATAATGATTTCTCGTTGGCAGGTCAAGCCTTTTCTAGCCTTAAATGTAACCAACAGAGGGCAGTGATATGACTTCTCTCTATAGACATTAAGTTATCTATATCTTTGTTCAATCCTCTTCTGTGTCCGTCCGTCCCCCCCCCCCCCCCCCTCCACTGCCCCTTACTCAAAATGAACATTTGCCTTGGATGTTTCCCACATTTGCTAAAGACCTCTGTTCGTCAGGAGGAAGTATTTCATTGTAACATGCGTCACACGTGAAAACATTTCACTCTGGCTATAGGATGGAAGTTACCAAACGGGCTGGAAACGAGACAATACAAGTTATTACCTCAAAGTACCCTCAACTTGGAAATGAATCATTGCAGCTTCTGTATTAGCTACGAGTGCTCAGGTCTCGTTCTTGTGTCTCTTGTTCTGTTTTAATATATTCCACCAAATGAATGGCCCACGGGCTATTCATTCACACAGACAGTCCAGACAACTCATTATAGGCTGGATGGCAACTGACAATGTGCAAAGTGGTTTAGGGCAATTGGAAGTAGTTTTCATTCAATTTGCAGTGCAATTAAAATGTCATTTCGGTTCAAAAATGTACCTTCCTCGGCATACTTTGTTTTAGGCCCACATTGTAGAAACCTGTTAATGTGCGTATGTGTGTGTGTAGGAGCATGACGCTTTTCTCTCCGAATTTCTGTTTATTTATTTTTCTTCGCTACTTATGTCCTCAAGGTTATTTACACTGTTTGCAAGCTTTTAGTAGTTACCCTCCAAACTGTCTGAGTAAAGGTTTAATTCCTTGTGTCTACAGATAATACTGGAGATATTCTGGGATAATAGCACAAACGTAGCATTATTTAACTCTATAATATATATAATCAATTGTAATGCATACTATAGGTATTGACTGGTATATAGTTAAAAAAATATATTGTTATTATTTTGACATATATTGAGTTTGCGATGAGTCAGTTCTACTGGAAATGGTAATTTTTGCATTTAATGTTCACAAAAAAATATTGTACTCTGTACCAAACAAGCCTCTTCCCTTATGTCTGCAGAATATACATATGAAAGTAGCGTCCCATGTTCTGAAACATTTTACTCCTGCAATTTGGATATTAATAACACAACAGGGAAAAACACAACCTTGCATAAACTGTATGTATACTAGTCACTCAGGTGGCTCTATATGGTCGAATGTTAAGTGCTGAATATCTTTACCATGACTCTGTATGTACTGTACTCGAGCCTGGCCGATTTACCGGTTGGCCGATAATAACGGCAGATATGAGCCTTTCACAGACACATATGCATCAGCATTAATGTCGGCCAATATGACCCCATATGAAAACTTTAAATTGTACGGAATAAATAATTCAGAAAAGATGTGCACTTATAATTCTTATTTTCCTATATAGTTGGTTATATTTGTCTTTTCTTTTTATTTCTATTAATTTCTAATTAAATTTATTTTTAATCTGTAAAATATCAAGCCTCAATTACATTTCTTGTCATAAGGGTTCAGTAACAACATTTTAGGAATCATATATATCTACACATATATATATATATATGTGTGTGTGTGTGTGTGTATATACATACATACATATATGTATATACTCATACATATATATATTTGTGTGTGTATATATATACATATATATAAATATGTATATATATTTGTATGTATATATGTACATACATATGTATATACAAACCCCATAGATGTGTTTTAATTTTACTGCATAAAGCTACTCGCAAACCCTTATAGAGCCACTGCCCATCTGTGGATTCCAGAGAGCCGTCCATGCATGAAAAAAGTGAGACACGCCTTGATACTCAGTTGGAGTTTGTCACTTAATTGGTATGACGACTCGGAATGGCTCGCATGTGCTTGTATGCCATCATACTGTTAAATGACCATGGTCACTGTCGCGGATGAAAGCCTCCTCTCCCTTTCACACCCTCAGTGATTTTGTACAAAGTGTACCAGAGCACATCTCAAGGAAATACACATGTTGTGGTGCGCTGGGTGCCAGCCAGCAGCCGCAACAGTGCCATCTTTCTCCTCCCTCATACTTCACATACTTCCACGCCATAAAGAAACAGCGGCAAAGATGACGTCTTTGTCTTGCGCCTAGCAGCGTTTCATGTATTTGAGAGATAAAATGAATGGCCATTAAAATGAAACGTGCTAACAAGCTACCCTCAGCTTGCACCATTTTGTAATGCACCGTAAGTCTGGAATGCAGAGGCTGCGCGCCTCTCATCTTCAAAATTGCCTGCAAGATAGTTGACAAGTACAGACAACAACATTGCTTTGTTAGCTACTTTCTCTCTCTCTCTCTCTTTTTGGTTATTTGGTCTTTGCTCTTAATTTGTCAATTATTGGGCCCAAAATAACTTTCTTTTGTGGCTTTGCTGCATGTCATTGACAACATTAGTATTACATGTTTCACTGAAACTCACAAGAAGTGATCACAGATGTGACAGAAAATAGGACTCTTCACACGCTGAGAAATGTTTTCTTTTCCCTTTTGTGTTGGGACTCTGTGTCTTCCTGGGCGTTGTTAGGCTGTGGCGAAACTGTACCCACTGCATGTATTTCATTCAGGTGGTCATTGTATATGTGAGGTGAGAGAAACGCTGTTGGCACCAACTGTGCCAACAGTGTTATTCAAAGAAATGAACATTTAAAATTAGCAGCTTGTTCAGCAGGTTTTACTCGTCGCCGGTTTGATTTACACTGATACTGGAGCACGATCAATTGTGCACCTTCTGACGGAACAAGTAAAGCAAGGCATCAGGTGCGCTGCATGACAAGATTTACATTTGTGTAGAACAGAAATGATACAGAGCAGGGCCTCGGTTTTCTAAAATAAACAATCCTTGGAGGGAGTTTCAAGTCAAATAATAGTTATTTATAAATAAAAACAACTTGAAGATGCAAGTATCTGTGATTAAACAAAAAGAAACCTCAAATATAAGTCTGATTAACATACACTTCATATATATATATATATATATATATATATGTACTATATATAGTGTAGATATTGCAAATGAAGTGCAGAGACGTCTGACGACCGAACCTGCTATAATGTCTAACAGGGGAAACTGTGATGATGAAAGTACAACTGAAAACACCCTTGTACTTGTCCCTTTTAGAAAGACAGTGGAGGAACCATAAATGAGTTATCACAGCGCTGTCATTTTTGGGAACACGGTCCAAGCGGTATAAATGATTAATAGACTTCTTCACTTGTCTTTCAGCTCACAAGGGCCCCTGTCTGTGTCAGCCTTGTAGCTGAGACAAAAAAAAAAAAAGTGGCATGCCACCGGTCTCCACAGATTCCTCCTCGACTCCCTGCGTTTGTGATTCATACTTCATCTTACTTCTGTTTGCCACCAGCACCGAAACACTGTGTGAGACTAGCGAATAGATGGTGATGCCTTTAACCCTGTTTTATTGAAAATGATTTCTCCTCCCTGATTAGAAGGAAGATTTTATCCGAGCGGTATACATTTTGTTGTTACGCTGTCGTAGATTGCCTGGAGGCATGAGCACATTCCCTCTTCTTGTATTTACCTGAAACAGAATGACCTCATGTGTTGTGCTTTTGAAAGAGGCTCAGTACAGTATGCTTGATTTGTATTCATTTATACTTGCGAGTTAATATTAGTGTTAACCACTAGTTCACCTGAGTTTTTAAAGTCTGGAGTGCAAAAATCCTGATGTAGTTACAGTGAATGCAGCGGGTTTCTTCTGCAGGAGAGACTGTTAATATGACTTTCAGCTTTTCTATCAGTACGTAACCTTTCATGGACGACTTGATGATGACAAGGGCCCAGGTGCCGGCCTGCAATAGGCTCCTCCATAGGCCCTGGGAAGCTTATCAGCTCAACATGGCTGTCCTTCAAGAGAGTAAATTCCAGATGTTGGTGCGAAAAAAAGCGTCTGAGCCTCTCCCTATGAGGCGCAGACGTTCATCCTTTAATAACTGCTCTGTCGGGAGCTTGGCCAAGACCTTGAATGGCCATACAGGTGACCGGCTGGCAGTCAAAAGCTGTAGCAGGAATGCCAGAGCAATTCTAAGCTCCGACTTTGACGTCCTCCCATTTTTAATTGCTGTTTACTATTTCTGCACATACTCCTACAACAAAACCCGATCGCAATTGCTTTATTGGGCAGAAGTCAAAGTTTAACCCCACGATTTTCATCTTAAAATTATTCAATGGCCTCACCCGTGGGGCACAATGGTGACCCCTCCTGGATGATACGCCCAACACATCCTCAGTGTCAGTCATGTATTATTAAACGTCCCATCCTCCCCCACAGTACTTCAAGCCCTCATCTGCATCTGTCATTTCAAGAGTTGGATTCTTTAAAGTAGCACCCCTCGCCCGAGGCTGAGTTACAGTGGCATGTGTGATGTAACAGCAGGGGGTGAACAAGCAAACAGACACTCTTCTCACTCTCTTCACACTCTCCTCAACTTCTCTGTAGTGTAAGTCCAGTTTGACTGTTCTTTCCTTCTTTTTTCCCCTGATTTGCTTTCAATCATTTTTCAATGCGTAATGACTCCCAGACAGTCTCCCAGGCAGCGCCCATCTGTCATCAGCAGGAAATATTATGCACCGCCCGAAAGATCCCGAACATCAGTGGGAAGGCAACTCCAAATAAAGTGGATTTTATTTGTTCTGGGCTTTACACAGTAACTGTGTGGTGCACATAGACCCTCCTCACAGCAAACACCTGGAAAGGCACAGGCGTCACTAGTTATTACAATTGTTGCAATATGTCGTGACAGTGAGGAGCATGTACAGTACCGGGGGCTTGAAACCGAATTCTGCCATCATTCATTTTATTACATGCTCTTTTGTTCCCCACTGTGACATGTCAAATTGTCTGCTGTGTGGACCATTCATCTTTAATATTCAAATTTACCATAAGGTGATTCGCCAAACACACTCTATGCAATTTTTTCCATATTGTTTTGTCAGCATGAGCAACAGTAATAGTTTTAGGATAAAGAAGTGACAATTATTTGATAATGGCAATTTTTCAAATTCAAGTTGATTTCTTGTGGTGCAGGACTTTACCAGGAGATGGCGTTCAACTCCAGGTAATGAGACATCACATGTTCTTTTTGAAATCAACGACTGCACAATGTTAGGGCAACAACTTAATAAGCCTCAATGTTGATTTTTTTTTCTCTCCTAACAATGACTGACATGTATTATAACTTAAAACATCATATTATTTCTATTATTTAGCAGAAAAGAATCTAACATTCCTGTGATGAATGAGAAAGAAGTTCAGACAAATTAACAATGTAAACATGAATGCATCATTTCCATTTCCTCCAGCAATATAAGACCAACATATACAGAAATGAATTATATTTTACATATTTTTTAACATTTCAGGGACTTGTTCATGCTTAGATTAGTTTGCTTTTCGTTAAGAACATATAGTATAAATATATATACATGTGTGTGTGTGTGTGTGTCTCTTCTACTTATGGTCATACTGAGCTTTGATTAAACCTTTTGTATGTATGGTGCATAAAACCAATACAGGGGAAACAATGTGATTATTGTTATTTATCTGTTCTTTTTAAAAACAATTTTGCATTATTTTTTTGTTTTAACGGCACACCAATCTAAGGATTAGTGTTAGGATGTGAAACTCTTGAAGCACATTGGGGCAGTGAGATTTCACCTTTAGCTGAGAAGATGAGCGAGGGCACAGTGGCCCCCTGGCATGTGGCTGGTCATTGTAAGCCCACTGCAGGCAGCCTTGGAGAAGGTGGCTGCCTTCCAGTCGACACTCTGGGAGTGAAAGGCCCCCAATGCCTGGCATGTGTCCTGTGTGTGCATACTAGTTATAATGTAATTTATGTCTACCTGAAATAATTCCATATCACAAATGCTAAGTGCATTTTACCACTCACATCTATTTAGCCTTTGTGGATATAATTAATCCTCTCTGGCTGCCCACACCAACTTAAAAGCATTCACTTTCCCCACAAGGTTATATAATCCCAGCCAGACTTCTAATGCCAAAACGTGGTGTATTTTACCGATTAGCACGCATTGGGGAATAAAAGCTCTAGAATTGGACAAACATCTCAACTCCTACCGCCTGCTCTGTTTTTCAGGGCCGACACAGGTGTGGACCAGGCGGACGAATGTGAGGTGCATCACAACATCTACTGCAGTGGACAAGTGAATGCATTAGCAGCCTTGGAATTCCCTCGCTGCTTAGTAATTAGCAAGCGGTGGGTTGGCGGGAATAATCAGCGAGGAAAGATTACTGCAAGGTGTGAGTCGGGGACGCACCCTGTTCCACGGAGTCTCTGCTTTTGCTCCATCAGTGTGTGCCAAATGCCACCTCACTCGGCTGTCAGCGGGGCAGGCCGCATGCACTGACAAGTGCAAGTGAGCTGGCTAATTATACAGCGTAGTGCAGCGGCGAGGTGGTTCAAACGAGCCGTCTGCTCACAGGGCAGGCTGCAAATTGTGAACAAACATGTGATTGTTTTGTCTGCTTTCTGTTTGACATTTTACATGCAACCAGCACCAGGAATTGAAAAGTTTAATGATCCTTTCAGCTATTTTCAGCCTTGTTCGCATGTCATTCATGCCCACAAGTCTTCGACAGTGATCACTGGTTCGCAGCCTGGTTTTACTTTCACCAGCCGCTCATGTGTCAAGGACTACAGAGGGGGGTTTGAGTGGCATTTTCACTCCGCCTGGCAGAACAGCGTTTTGATCAGTCTGCACAGGAGAACATTATGGAATATTTCCCGTGGTACATAACGTGTTGCCAGGTTCGAGCTGCCTCTCACGTCCACCTGGCGGTAGAAGCAGCACCACCCATGATGATGAAGGATTTATTCTTTTGAACGGCTGCGACTTTAACCCAAATCCAAAAGTTGGCTGTGACCCGGGGGTCAACAGCTGGATCATTTTCGGAGAACTCAAATGTCAGCGTCTCTCTGTGTGAAGAAAGTTGAAAGCGACGTTAACAGCTCTCTTGTTCTTTTATAACAACCAAAAAGAAATTTTAAAAAGAAAGGGATTATTCACAACTGACTAATCACTAATGTGCGTGGCATGCTGGGACACGTAGGCAGTGTGAGGCAGGCCATCTAAGTTGGAGAACAATCATTCCTCTGTCACCATGAACAGCAAGAAGACAGTTACTAAACCCTTAGTAGACTACAGAGACCGATGCACACATACTGTACCGACCAAATAATTAGCAGCAACATTTTCCTTCAATCGTCAATTTTAAAAAGCATGAAGAACTCATTTCAACACTTTTATGCCAAAGCTAGGAAACTTTCAATTGATTCATATTACATTGTTGTGGTCTTTTGTCTCTGCTTTTTCTCACTGGTTTGAGATGCGCAATGCTTAGTTTGAAAACAGTGATGTTAAAGATCTTTGTGCATTAATCATGACATTCGAATCAGAATGTGATGACAGTTGGTGTGTTGTTTGCTGAGGTTGCCAGGCCACACAGTCAGTCACAACCACAGAGTCCTGATGAACAAGGTGAATGGACTTTTGAGCATTCACTGGAATCCCCACAGCCTGCTTCCACACAGGTGCACAGACCATGCAAAAACAATCTGGTGACACATTTTTCCCTCACATTCTTTTCCGAATATAAATGTTACACACATCAGCTAATTCGGTGAACATCTGCCTTGGGACGCGCCAAAAAAAAATCCCACAATCCAAACTGCAGCCCGTTTCCCGCGGAGCGCACACACACATGGTACATCGCACTCATCACCTGCACCAATCACAGTTTACTTCGGGGAAGCTGCAGTGAGCACAGGCAGCTATCCCGGCTAGCAACCGCCAAAATCCTCCGCACAAATGATGCCCCCGAAACAACACTCGCACACACAAAAAAGTGACACTTCCTTCCCTCAGAAGTGCAGACACCTGTGGGCGTCTCGTGTCCTTGACAACTGAGAAACGGTCTCTCGGGTTTTTGTGGCAGCTGAATGTTTCTGAACCAGGGCGAGAGGGAGTTTCTGCGAGACGAAGGCAACATTTGAAAGTAACAAGTAACATTTGAAATATTTTTACTGTAATATAGTACTGAAAGCAATGCTTTGCACAGTACACGCCTGCAGCTCTTCACTGAGATAACACGTGGTGAAGAACATCTTCAGGAAATAGTGATTAAAATGCTCTTCTTTCAGTGTGGATTCATTATCACAGCAATTTACATAACTAATAGACAGTAATTTGAGTATGGCAGCTCTAATGACAACTGTGTCATTAGCCCCTGCTGAAGCTAAATCTGGCCACTTTTCAGGCAGCAACCCCATGATCTGGATGTTCTGCTTGGCTTTAGCCTGTTTAGATGACCAGCTCTTGTCCTTGGCCTACTTTTTAGTCAGAGGCATATAGCATACAGCCAAAAGACTACAGTCTTCAAACAAAGCAGCACAGGAGGATGGAGACAGCATATTTATGGGTGAGTGCTTTCCAAGACAATAGACACGATTAATATAATGGAGGTTTGTGAATGAACATCAATGGAACTGCCTCGGTATTCAAGTTTGTCCACAGGGAGCTTTTTTTATTTCTAACAGCATGTGTAAGTGTGTGACTGTGTGCATGTGTGGGTGATGCAGGGGCGATGGAAGGTTTTTGTGCTTTATCATATAGACTTTTTTTTTCTCAGTTACATGATTATCATCAATATCATGCTGTTTTCCTGTAGCCTGCTCATTTTGGCCATTAAAGCTCTGTTCATTACACAGAACAAAAGATCAGAACTTTGAGAATGCGAGAAGACTCAAGTTTTGGCAAAGGGAATGTGAGTGCAGAGCTGCTTGCTCACTCAAGACCAAAAATTATATAATCTTGTATACAGGTCAGCCATATTAGGATCATCTTCTCAGAGAAAATGTGTGCGTCTAGTATATTAACGGACCCCAAATAATCCCTTTAATATGCATAAATACTCTCAAACTTACCATTTCCACCCTTATATGCACATAAACAGCTCTTATAGTCACTATTGTACCTCATACACGATAGCGGCAAACACATACATTAATAACTGATGCATTCCCATAAACATGATCTGCATAAAATTATTTTGTGTTGATCTCTGAAATACAAAAGGCGTCTTTTTATCCTCAAAGATGTTTTTCTTACATCTTGCTTTGTTTCTGAATGTGAGGAATAGATGTTTTTATAGAGGAAGAAGAAGCTGCCAGATTTGTCAAGATAAGTCAGCTGTGAAGGCTTAGGGCACATCAAGTGGTACTGAACAAATGAACTACAGAAAAGTCAAGTCATCGCAGATGTGATAAATGGTTATACTTAATTATCTGTGACATCTACAGGGGATTTCGTAAACCAATTTCTGCTGGCGTCTAGTCAAGGCTGGTGTAGTACAGCGGCAGGATAATGCACTGATCACGGTGAACTTCACCCATTGGTTTGTGAACTGCCGTGAGGAGCTCGTCCACTGCACGTCCACCTACACCTGCCACCATGCACCAATACTACATGGTACCGGCTGTCAATCACGCTGTATCCACGCTCCAATGCATACAGTGCTTTATCGTCTATTTGACTAAATGGGACCATAATTTGTCAAATTAATATCATGCTGTATTGAAGAAGACTTGAAACTAGAGACTGTTTAGGAAAATGATAACTGAAGTTATAAATCAAGCGAAAAGTACGATCATTCTCTATTAGACTTCTCTAGAAAGAGATTTATTTTTGCAAACATTCGAGACGCCCTCTGCTGGTCATTCCAGAGAATACATGTTTCAGGCACTTCCGCATTGGCTTCACTTTACAGATTCGAAGACTACGTCCATTTTTATATACGGTCTATGTCCGTGAATAAATCCCATTATACCCTCAATACACTTATAAGTGATGGGGCCAAAGTCCTTGTTCTGTCCAAAAGTGCATTACAAAGTTAATCTCACACTTACAAAAGGCTTAAATTTGGAATATAGACATTTGATTTAATTAAATATAACAGACTCCTGAAGAATCATATGAATCTGAAATACACTACTAACCCTAACTAAGTACCCTTTTGCCCTGGATGAGGACAACGGATTAAGTTTCTCACCACTTCCATAGGAAGCATGTTGGAAAGGGATCTCATGCAGGCCAGCATGAAGAGGAAGTAAGAAAATGAATCCTTGTAAGTGACTTATCAAACAGAATTGACAAATGTTTCTGGATTCCAGTTGGTTTCCTCTTTGTTTTAACTGATGTCCAGAAAAAAATAAGCAATTGGAAGGCAACAACAGACTCTATATATTTGGGATTTAAAAACAAAAATCACATAATGTATTGGCTAACAGTTACAGTCTCGATACAGATTTGCTTTCATATACTTTTGTGAAAAACTGTGATCAAGCTAGACAATACATTTGACATTTTCCTGTCGGAAAATAAACATAATCAACAAATATTAATGTAAAGACCATTGACTGGCAACGTTACCACTTCAAGGAACATTAAACTACTTTTCAAGGCTACAGATGGACATTTTTCTTTCTCTGTTCATAATTGAACAGAGACAAATAATGTCTTAAAATATCAATCTTCTCGGGGGGGGGGGGTTTAAAATGTATAATAAATAGAGTAGTCGGAAGGCATCAAGGGGTAGTTGGAGTTAATAAATGTTATATGATGACGGTGAAATATTGCTTTAACTACCGCTGCTCGAGTCTCTGCTGGATATCTCATTAAAACAGTGTCACATTAACCTGCTTTAGCTTGTAACAAGTTTGAAGTGAATCATCAGATACCAAAAGAAAAGAAAAAAAAAGAGATCTTGTCATCTGGCTGGAGACTATGCGGTAGAGTTAAGGTGGAGTGATTAACGTAGCCCACCCTTGCCTTTAACTACAGGGCTTGACTGCGAGTGTATTTACATCGGTGGGATGTGGCCATCTGTGTCTGTGTTTGTCTTGCACTGTACATTTTGATCAAAGCTTCCACTTTTCACCCCAGGGAACAAATGTGTGTTCATCATTTAGAATTGCTTTATTACTGCACCATTGCTTCCACATAGTGGGGGAACCAGAAAGTGGAGATGAGGCGGGGTGAGGGGTGGACTTGTACAATTATAGAACCGATGATGCAAAGACACTGAAGCGCACATTACCCCTCACACAAGCCCGAGTGGTTCAGTCCACAGTCTTAAAGGTAAAGTGTTCAACTGAGACGAGTGCACACACTTGTACATCATTTTATTGTAGATAAACAAAATGGTTAACACAGTTATCAAAGTCCAATAAAAAAATTGGAAAATCATGTGTTGGGCACATGTAAAGATGTGCTTATATCAAAGTAATCCACTTGATAATTCCTGGTAATTACTTGTATCAACCTGAACTGTCCTTCATGGTTCTCTGCCCTATGTTACTCCATTTAAAATGAATGGACACACGCATGCACGCATACAAACACACACACACACACACACACACACACACACACACACACACACACACACACACACACACACACACACACACACACACACACACACACACACACACACACACACAGTCCTCAGCACTACAACAGTGACCGTATGACAACAACAAGCCTCTCTATTGCCATGGCAACAACTGCACCATTGCTAAGGCAACAGCTGCAGAGTGCTACAACAGGCAGAAAAACCTTCACGCATTGTCAGCCTCTTCATCCGGTTAATGTAATCTCCAATCTCCTTCTATTTTTTCTTTCCAATTTTTGGGGTTCTTCTTTAAGTCGCTGTTGCTTCGTGTCTTCTTTTTTTTGTGATGCATATGTAATTCACACTCTCCTCCTCAACACATTTTCTTTCGGTCTAATTCCTTCTGTCTTCAGACACGCACGCACACACACGCACGCACACACACACACACACACGCACACACACAGACACACACACACACACTCACCCACTCTCCCTCTCCTTTCTCCTCTCTCTCCTTCACTGTCCCCTCCCTCAGTTCTTCTTCTCCATCCTCTGCTGTTTTGCTGTCTTGTTCTCTGTTTCTCTTTTTCCCTCTCTTTCCACATTGTGAACCCCCCCACCCATTTCCTTTTTAAATCTCCGCTACCTCTGTTTTCATCTCCATCCTCCATCCTTCCTCCATCTCCTTTTTCATCCATTCACCCCATTATTTCTTTCTTTTCTGCTGTTTCACTCTCACCTGAAAAAAAGCAACAAACGGATGTACCCTCACCTTCCCTTTTCTCCGCTCTTTCTCTCCCTCTCATAGCAAATTCCAAGACCACCCTCTCTCCTCTCCTCTCTCTTTTCTTTGCTCACTCTCTCTATTTCCCTTTGGCCCTCCCCCTCCCTTTTCATGTTTCCCCCTCCCTCCATCCTCTCTTTCCCTCGCTGGTTCAGTTAGTCAAAGAAGAGATTCACGGAGGGAGAGAAAAGGGGGGAAAGGCAGGACGAGAGTGAGAGTGCAGGAGTGGGGCAGGCTGGGGAGAGGGGTGTGGGGTCTCAGCCCTCTGTCGTGGGGGGTTGAGGGGGTTGAGATACACCCCAGTATTTTGTTTTAAGTACCATGGACTGCCTCTGCATTGTGACTACAAAGGTAAGCCCATCTGATGTTCTTAACTCCGGCTCTATGTGTGTGTGAGAGTGAGAAAGAGTGAAAGGTGCCACAACTGTATCTGGACACGGAGGAACAGGAAGCACTCATCTTTTAATGCCATCTCTTGATTCTAAAAGTATATAATCTACACGTCAGTTCTCCTTCTGCAAGACAAAAAACTGCAGCTATCTTTTTGATATTTGGGGGATTTTTCATATTTCAGAAAAAACCTCAGGGTGAGCCGAGCTACCTGAGTGATGTATAGACCGAACACTCTTTGATGTCTCCCTCTCTAGATGACCCTCTCTCCCACATCCCTCTGCAGCTCCTACTCGGTGTCATGCCTTGTGAGTGTACAAACAGGGGCTGGCTGACCTGCGTGGATGTTAGTATAAAGTGGGAGAGAGGGCAGGCGCTACGGTTGCCTGTGCCGGGCTTTGTGCCTTGCCGGAGCTGCAGAATATGTCAGGGAGAGACCATGAGAGGGCACTCTGCAGGCTAATCTGCTCATATTTTCAGCTGCTTTACCTTAACCTCGACCGTAGGCACACATCAGAGCTTCCCATGTGCATCTGCACACGTCTGCCTCTCGCACACACCCACACACACACACACACGATACGAGCGATGTGATATATCATGTGCATGTGCTCAGCGTCAGCAGTCCGCGCGCTGCTCCGTGGAGGCAGTCCTCGGGTAATAAAAAGGAAAATTTAAAATAGCTTTAATATAGTCTGACTCCAGACTCACTCAGGGGTCAGACCCTGTTTGTTCAGATGGCTACACTCTGTCCTAGACCTTCAAAAGTCCTGGTGGACACACTTACTCACACACACATACATTCAAAAACAGGTGAACAATACACTGTAGCAGCTGCCTGATTACAGTGTCTTGCAGGAAGTGATGACAGCACTGGGAAACACACACACACACACACACACACACACACACACACACACACACACACACACACACACACACACACACACACACACACACACACACACACACACACACACACACACACACACACACACACACACACACACACACACACACACACACACACACACACACACACACACACACACACACACACACACACTGCAATTCTCGGAGTTGTGATCAAAGTTGTGATCATTTGATAAAAATTTCACTTGGTGTGTGTGTGGAGCAGAAGTGAGTGCAGCGGGCCCCTTCACATGTATTACATAAATTTGTGTTTAACTGTGGCACATTACATTCATCTGCTTATCAACCTCTCAGTTTCCTTGGCAACAGAGATTAATGGTCAGTTAAACATAGATAAGTAAGTGTAGTCAAAGGAGCAGGGAGACCCCATTTCACACTGTGGAGGTTTACACTAAAAGCGACATTACGCAACTGTTTTACCTTGAATTAACGGCTTCAAAAAATCGTTTGACCGGCACATTGTTTTCGGGAGATGGTGCCGCCTGCCGCCGATGACTGTTCTTTTACTACACTCGAGTTGAGCGGATATGATGTGTGTGACGCTTTACGGCACCACA
Source organism: Scophthalmus maximus (assembly GCF_022379125.1). Classification (NCBI taxonomy): domain Eukaryota; kingdom Metazoa; phylum Chordata; class Actinopteri; order Pleuronectiformes; family Scophthalmidae; genus Scophthalmus; species Scophthalmus maximus. The sequence goes on along the minus strand of NC_061516.1, from coordinate 15,661,353 downwards.
TCCGACATCACCATCTATGGGCTGTTCAGATAGCAATAAGAAAGAGCCAAATGACAACCGAATGCATTGCTGACTTATTATTGGACATCTTGATTTCTGGCTTGTGCAGACATGATTATTTAGTAATTGGAAAGATATTGGTCCAAGTTCAGGTTCTCTGGCCGTGGCCTGTTAGCTTCCTGGGGTACGCTGCTTCCAGTACCCTTTACCGCTCAGACTCAGAGCCAAACAGTATTCACATCATCCTGTAATCACCGCTCGTGGCTGCAAGGGCAACTGCTCAGTCTTGTTCTAAATACATTTTGTTTTAATGAAAAACACATTTTCCACTTATGAGCTAACTACCAAGCCGACAACTGCATGTTGGCTCTCCAAGCCCACTTGTGTTGTTACCGAACAAGACGCAACGTGGCAAATTCTTTGTGCGAAAAGAAAATCATGGAGAATGTCAAGGTATCTCTGTAAGTGTAGAGCCTCAGCCTCTGATTCTTCTTATTCGCCTCGAGTGTGAGTCACTGAGTTAGCTGGAAAAAGAAAAGAAAAAAACACTGAGTGAAAGACCACAGTTGGAAACAGTGGATATTTCACTAAAACTTGTTTCAGAATCCTTTATCGCCATCAATGTGAGAAAAGACTTGCTGTAAAGCTGGCAGAGAAAGCCTGAGTATTGCCAAGAGATTGTGAGACAGATGGTCAGTTTATAACAGGGAAAGTTAGTGCACTAAAGTGTGTAAAGCAATGCACCGACTGAGTGGAAACGCATGTCTTCTGTCAACCAACGTGATGATTGGACACTTACTGCGACGACGACCACTGCGCCGAATGATCGCCAGCCGCTCCTCGGCCTCTCTGGTGTCCAAAGATTGGACATTAACGAGAGACTCACATGAGAGGCGAAGATTCACCTGTCTCCCCACTTAACCAAAACCTTGGTGCGTCCCTTGAAATGTGAGTTGTTAATCTTTAATGGGCGACTGGCTGCATTGCAGGTGAGGAGAGTGGCTTGGCATCATGAAGCAGATGATGGGTGAGCAGCTCCCCGGGTGAGCTGTTCCCTGACACCCACATGCTGGAGAACAGGTTATGTAAAAAAATTAAATAAATGTTGCGTCCTCGTTCAGGGCTGTGCACAAAGTTTTTGCTGTGTGGGTGAAGCCATAGTGAGCTGATGAGTGACAAATGCGGATAACACTGTGGACTGCATGCAAAGTTGAATTTCAGCAGCACTGTCCTCTATTATACTTTCAGTCTAAAGCTCCAATACAGCATGACACAGTTCAGGCTTCTCGGTGGCCATCTTTAAGTCTGAAATAGCTTCCACACTGAGCCACCAAAACCCTGAAATTCCAGGGAAATGTATTTAATCAAAGATACACCGATCAACCGGCCTTTGACCGGAATCAGATGGTTTTCGACTTGACCAGCCACGAACGGGTGAGCAACCGATGCGTCTCAGATACATCCGATTGAGTGTCGCTCAAATTCGCAGCCCGTGCACTAGCAGGATGGTTCACGTCAACACAACGTGTCTCGGCATGGAAGTTGTTCTTCGCTACGAGTGGAGAAGACACAAAGCTTGCACATTGTAATAGCTCTAAAGGCCAAAGTAAGCCATGGAGGAGCAACCACGAAAAAACATGTGGAACAACAAAAATGCCAGCAAAGGCAAAATAAGATGAAACTAAAGTTGGTGAGAGCTTAGAACCAGCAGCTCTGGTGTAATTCATCAGCTACATAAAAGACCACAGCCACTATTATTTTGGTCTGTAGCCTCTGTTTTCTTTAAAACACGTGAGATGAAGTGGGATTATTTTGCTCTGTCCAGTTGGTGAGGGACAGTCATGTAATCTGGTGAGGTTTAGGGGAAAATATGAGAAAAAAAAGTAATAGTTTAAGTCTTGTTATGAACATACTAATTTATTTCCATTTAATAAAAAGAATCGGTGGGTCACACTTCGCAATCAGAAAATCCTCCCCAAAAAAATGCAAAGGGTGCATCACTACAACTGAGACAGGGTTGGTGCAACAAAAACCATTGTCTTTACACATCTCTATGACCGTGACAGGTTGAAACCCTCGGCGTAGACGAATATAAGGTTGCCTTATTGACTTACTGTTCCCCAAAGCCTCCAAAATGCCTCAGAGACATGTTACGTGAGACATAAAGTTTGGTCTGCATGTTGTAATGACATCAGTCCATTCCAAAATGAGCTTTTAGGAATGACTTACTCTGACAAATACTCATGAGATCATGCTAAGCCTCTGGTGTAGACGCTGCTCCGCTGCCACCTGGAAGTGCTCGTAATTTCATCTCATTTAGAAAACAAATGACCCAGGAACACTCAAGAGTTTGACTTCTTGCCAAGTAATGGATTCATTTTTTTTTCTTAATCTCCTAATTTTGTGCTCCCTCCTACACTAAAAACTTCAGAGAAAAAAAAAAATAAATAAATTGCAACACATGATGGCAAAGCATCGTACAGAGGTGTCATTACACAACATTTTGGGATTTGGAATATTAGGGCATATCGGCGCGAGGAGACCTCACAGGATTTATATGTGGTTTGCGAGTCTGACAATACCTTCGCCCGACCCTCCCTGTATGGCACTGAGTCAGCGGCGGACGCTTTGATGTGTGAGAGGCGAGAACAAAGATGATGTACACAGAAACGGGAGTTACACTCGCGCTTAAAGCAACTCGCGTTGATGCTTTCACGATGTCTGATAGAAAACAGTTGAGATAATCATTTGTATCCCCTGTGTATAGTTCTCCTAAATCTCACCGCCGTCCTCCTGCTCTGCTTGTCTTACTCTACTTGGACTATCACTCCTCTCCCTTTGTCACCCTTGTTCCACTTCTCTGCTCTCACATTCACAATTTTTTTTTCATCCTTTCTGCCTCCTTCACCTCTGCACTCCATCAGCCTGTCCTCTCCTTCCAGCCCTCCCCTTCCTCTCTTCTGCTTACTCCTCTCTTGCCTGCACTCTACTCTCTGGCTTACCTGCTGCCCTCTGCTTTCAAGGCTCCCCTAGTTAGTGCTTCTCCAAATAAATTATACATTTGACAAGATGTAGTCAAAGCAGCAGCTTCATGTGCACAGTACTGGCTGCATGTATGGCTTCATGCTCCAACATGAACATCTTCTATCTTCCATCTTCTATGGTTCAACGTATATATGTATGAATATTTATATCTGTGTGTGCATACGTGGATGAGAAGCTTATGGCTGCAGCATCTCGCTTTGGTCCTAAGCGTCTCCAAAATGGAGCGGAGATAAACCCTCTGCTCACAAAGCAAACGGAGCCTCCTCAGTGCACATTCAGCTCGTCCACTTTAACAAGTGTCCATTCACTATGCTGACTGATGTGTGTCTGTGCGTGTACGTCACACACTGCGCTCTGGGTGAGGATTAGTGATCCAGTGGAGTGCTCATATGATCTCCACTCAAGGGCACGAGCGTCCATGAGGCCTTTGTGTGCAGCCACAGAGACACCGATCCTGCCAAGTTGCTCCCAGGGCACTGTGAGGGAAGCTGGGCTTACCCCGGAGCAAGTCTGACGCCACGACTGCACAGCGCTGAGGTTCTCTACTGTCCGATAAAAAAGGGGGGGAAAAAAAAATCCACAGCAGCATTGAGGGGATAACAGACATGTAATTATATACAGGCAGATATTTTCTTCTCCAATGTCGTTTCTGGTTAAACGACAGTTCGCGGAAAAAATAGTGCTGAAATTCTGTGGTCAGCTGCGGCTTTGTTTCGCCTTTGAGCGCATGTTGCACCACTCGCCCACACATTCATCTGCTTTCCTGAAAGAAAGGCGCACACCAACATAATCGGACTGAACTCGCACACAAATTGCAGAGCATCCGGCTCCCGTACAAGTGGCTTCTGCACCGTGAACGGCAACGGCAGTTGCTCGAGTCAAGAAATTAATGCGAGTCAAGTTCAAGTCTTGGAAAACCTGTCAGGGTTAATAAAACAGGAGGTAGAGGCTTGCGAGGTGGTGCCATTTGTTTTCACTGCAGGTACTAATTGTTGTGAACGGTGTTGTTTTTTTTCCCAACGTGGTGATCAAGCACGTTGCCTTACCTCCATCGAGCTTGGCGACGGCTTACTTGTTATGTGTGTTTATCCAATAGCATCGGTCATTCAGTGATGATACAGACGGGTGACATATGAATGGAAAGACCTGAATAAATGAGCACAGAAACATGCGAAAAAAAGCTTAAACAGAGTGAAAATGCATGGTATAGTCAAGCCATCAAAATCGGATCAAAATACTGAGCAGGCCCAGCTGATTCTGACTTTGTGACATGATGGCAAAAGGAAAAGATCTGAGTAACTATGAAAGAGGGCTATTGTTGGGACAGGGATGGCAGCAGATTCAGTCACACAGATGATCAACTGGTCGGGAGCAGGGACTCAAGTGACCTCTTAATTTACATCTATGGGACAGACATCCGTGTATGAGGTCAGAAATTGGATGATCGTGATGCTTGTGCAGCATTTCCGCACGTGACGGAGATTTGTCAATGCAGGACGTGGCAACAAGAACATGTCTGTTGACATTTTCACAGGGGAAGGTTAGTATAGTGGGGTTGCCGCGGGCATGAAACCCCTCATTACAAAGGCCGGCGAGTGTATGTGTGGTGTACACCAGGAAAACGGTACAGGCCTGAATACATGACCCTCACAGTGAGGGGATCCGGCGGGTCCACTTGAGCACCTACATCCTCTGATGAAACATGCTGATGGGACTGCTCTCCTCCTCCGGGTTGACAGCGATCCCATCCACAGGGCACGAGAGGTCATTGAGTTGTTTAATGAGCATGAAGATGATGTGAATCTCAGGCTATGACCTTCGCAGTCGCCAGATCTCAGTCTAACTGAACACCTACTGTATGGCTACATCCACTTAACAATATGTTTTCGTTTTAAAATGCTCTGCTACTACGTTTACGCCTGCCATCCACACTACTCCGCCTAAAACAGAGAAGTTTGGCAATGCTGCTCACCTCATTTTTGAATGAAAACTCCGGGTTGCTTTGTAGCCTTGATGGGGCAAAAATGGAGATGACGTAGTCACCCGCATTCGCTTCCTGATGTCGAATACCAGTGATAAAGGCAAAACGTTGTAAATTTTGCATTGGCGTTTCTCATTCGTAGTATTTTCTGTAATCAACTGCGGAGTAGATCATCTGCTCCCTGCTTACACCGGTTTGCACATGCTCAGTGTACGTGAATGGTCACATGATATACGGTTGTGTGGTGTGGTGGTATGGTATGGGCGGGGATTAATACTGATACAGTATTGTACAGTACATGTGGACAGAGATGGTTTTTCAGGTTTCAAACACTGTTTTAAAACAAAAACGTAGTTCGTGTGGATGTTGCAAATACAATGCGAACCTCTGGTTTGTGAACTTCTTCATTACACCCAACCCACCAGGAGCCTTAGCCAACAAGGAGGCTGTTAAGAGCTTCTCTTTGTCAAATGCACACAACACAGTCTGTGCTCCACTCCGTCCTCGCTGTCTTTTGTGAAGTCTCGTTTATTGAGAGTATGAGCAATGCATTCCCATTTCTTTTGATTCTTACCTCAAATGTTCAGATATTATTGTTGATATTTCATAAATGCCGCCATGTGAAGAGGCCGTAGGCTCATTCAGCATCTATATTGCTTTTTGTGTGTGTGTTTTTATGGATCTTTATCCCTTTTGAACAAATCGGTTTTCGTTGTGCAGGGCCTCAAAAATCTTTATCTTTGGCATCAATGATAGATCATCATTTTGTTGATTTAGCATGGGAGAGTATCATAACTACATACGCTGTAAACCACAAAGAGCATACAGCCTTTTTTAGGAAAAACACAAAATTTAAATTTGGTATTTTAAAGCAGCCTATGTGCTGTCCACCAGCGAACCCTGCTAACAGGCCCTGACACTTAATTTCAGTGTTTTGGCTGTCAGCATTGCTGTCCGTCCCGAAATTGTCCATATGACAGGTGACAGATTAGATCCATCATGGATTGTTTGGGATGGAGACTTTGTCGTCTCACATTGAGTGAGAACGCAAACCAGGAGGAGGACTGTGGCTGATGTGCTCTGACACGGCCGAGTGCGCCGACAAGAAACACCACACATTGGTGTGGTTATTCTGTAAATGGGACTATGGGAAACAACTAAATCAATAGAGATGATGATGTTTATTTAAAGAAGAGGGTAAATTCAATAGAGGAGTTCATGTGGGCCTCATTAGGTCAGGGTGAGTCGACTTCTCGCCAGGGCCTCCTGTAATGAAACAGAATGAACACACTAGTGGCATTTCAGTTAAAAGAGTCAACTCAACTAAGGAGTATATGTAATGTAATTGAGAGTCTGATTGTCAATGCGTGTGGGCTTGCGTATGTGTGGGGTGGGATGTGAATGCAAGTGAGAGCAGAAAAGAGGAAGAGGAAAAAAAAGACAAAGGAACAATGACGAGGATGGCAGTGCTGATATCATCGTTATGAATAGCACTCGCATTAGTCTTGCAAACGGGATCAGATTGTCTTGCAATGCTGTAAACATGTTTTTTTCAATACAGCGCACAATGACACCTTGTGGAGTGATGTCAAACTACAGCACAGGCGTCCATGACAGTCGGACTCTGGGACACTGTCAAATTTCAGCTGCTGCGGTTGTCCATGCAGTGAGCTGGATGCTCGGATGCTACGTTGTGCTAAATTAGCCTGAGACTCAGAGTACACAGCTGGCCTTCAGTGAGGTTGAGGCCTTGTGTTTTTCCCCGATGATTATTAGTAATTAATAGGAAATTGCTGGACCCTGTATCAGTTATGATAATCATGAGCAGCCCATTGTCAAACTTGTCATCTGGGACTCTGTCCAGAGGTCCAGTCATATTTGAATGATATGATTTCCAACTCTAATAACACAACTTTCTGTCGACATGCCTGAAGGAAAAAAACAAAACATTTTAATGAAAACCGCAAAATGAGCTAATGACACCATGGGCATTCACACTGGATGCAGTAATGAACAAGAGCACATATTTTTTGTGTGTGATTTGTTTGTCTCTGGCTTTGTATCTTCATGTTCCTCTTATAGGTGATGTCAGTTGCCTGGCAACCAAGCAATCAGGGCCCGATTGTTGCCATGACAACATGGCAGGGGTATCATCATGGAGAGAATAGATATGAAAAGAGGAAGGGAGAGAGGGAGGGAGGGAGGGAGAGGGAGAGAGAAGGAGAGAGAGAGCCTGCCATTGAGGGATGTTGATAATGTGAAGCCCACAGTGTGCAGGTAGGAGGATGACCTCTGTGTAGGCGGCAGCAGAGAATGCTCATGAATGCAGAGAATAGAAAATGAATGTTTGGTTTTATGCGGCTGGATCCGCGGGTTACGCAGCATTCGATAGCGTTCTCACAGAGCGGGCTTTCCTTCCAGATGGAAATGTCATGATGTGCTCCAGTTGTCTTTAGTCACAGACAGTGCCGCTTGATGCAGATGCCGCCGCTCAGTGTGTCGCTGGGGTTTCGGAGGGGCTTTGGGCCCAACCTCTGCAGGTGTCATAACCCATCCATCACCCAACAGCAGTCCACTGTAAAGCAGTACAAAAGGGTCATGGTGCATTTACTCTGTTTATACCCCCCGAGAGAGACAAGGCCAGAGAGAGAAAGAGCAGGAACTACATCCAAATGCCCCAATTATGATGACAATCATGGATCAGCGTACATACTGACATATATTTAGCATCAAAATACTGACTCCATTTTGTCTCAGTTTAAAAAAAATCTACGACACCCCAAGTAGCTGCACAAAACAACGAAGTCTGCGCTGCCTTTTGGCCACTATCCATTATTTTAGCCTCCAAAACTTATTAAAACTATATATTCTGATTTCATTAAACACTTAACAGTTAACTAGTGATCTCATGTTGTTTGGAAAAAACTTAAATACTTTTTGTTAATTTGTTACACTAGGTTCAAGATTTCCAACTATTTTGTTTAATCATAATCAGTAGACACATAAAAAATGAATAGTGGAACCCAAAATAGTGTTTGGGTTTAATGGTGTAGATGACTGATGTTAGGCAGAAACAAATATTTTCAACCTGTTGTTTTTAATGGTCTCATTTACCAGTTTTCACTTATGCTGATGTGAAGTGGTAAAGTGAAAAAGTACAGTAGGTTATGTTTTTTTGCACCGAATGCTGTTTGAGGGATCTGTTTTTGAAAATCCTAATAGAAAAAAAGATAAACTTGGAATAGAAATAGATCTGCTAATCGTGCCAATCATACTGGCAACTATCAGTCACATATTGAAAGTGCATTAAACGTATAAAAGCGAGTGAAAGTGTGTTTGTGATGCAAAAACATTCAGGGATACTACGACAACAAAATAACTCAAATACATAACAACTTCAAGAAGATGACTAATGATATGATTATATGATCACCTTCAGAGAAATACATTCATTCAATGATTTTTTTGTTGATGGACAGAGGCAGAAGACTGCACCAATTCATCACTTCTAAAATGAGATGTGTTTACAGGTCAACAACAGTCTGAGTGATGTGGACACAAATCCCCTTTTCTTAACGTCAACAAACGAAGAACTAGCAGTGTTGTCTGAGAAGAGCAGGTGATGGGGCACGTGACCAGGGATGATCTCATGACATGTTTGTCAAATTCTCAGGATAAAATGTATGGATCTTGACGTAAAAAAAAAAGTGACATATTTTATGGTGTTGAGATCTATGGGTTTGTACAACTTGGTGCAGATTATCAGGCTACTTTCCTTTTTCCTTTTATTTGTCCATGAATAAGTCAAATAGACATGTGTAGCATTGGTTGGCCTTGACAGAGGTACGCACTCCAAGGAAGGGACGTACAAGTAATATTTGCTTAACTATTAATCAATACACAATCACAGAATGGTAATAAAAATCCTTTAGCAGTCTGACAAAATTTGATGAATAATAGAAAAGAAGCAACAACCCACATTTGTGAACCTGGAGCTGGTGATGAGAATAATTTATCACCAAAATTGATGTCAATTAATTTCCTAAGCAAACGTAAAGATTATTCATTTCACCGTAGCAACTCTGCCAGAACGTCACTGTGCCATCAAGACATCAAGACAAAAGCATTGGCTGACGCTATTGCGAGCAGCAGAACTGCTACTATGACCAATGTCAGGACAGACATGACGCATGTGTGCGTTTCCCCGTCGTCAAATGTGTGTCGGCGGAGGGAGAGGGGGCTCAAAAAGGCAACGTGCACAGGAGCCCACTGTAGTGTTTTCATTTCATAAATGGAGAAGAAAAAATGAAATAACGTACAAGGTTTTACTCTCTGTCGCTACGTCTCCTTCGCTCCCCTCCCTCACTCACCGGCAGTGACAAACATATTTTATGAGTCACGGCTGGAGTGGGCTGCCAATCCTCGCCGCTCAGACCCCTTCCTTTAACATCAAGATATATCCAACAACAACAACTCGGGCTTCCAGGAAAACTCTCTCTCCTCGACTGCTACGACGACCCCCCCTTCCCCTTCCCTCTCTCCCCCTCCCTCTTTTTTTTATTTCCCCTTACCCTTCCACAGCCTCCCATCTCTCTCTCTCTCTCTCCCTCTTTCTCCCCATCCCTTTCCTCCTCCACTGCGGGTGTCTGGGAGGCTGTTTTTCCTCTGTCTCTCGCTCATGAAGGGCCGCACTAAGCTCCCTTCTCTCTGCCCGTGTGTGGTAGGTAAATTCACCTCTCCGTCTGTGTCGTCCTCCTCCTTCTCCATCTCTCTGTTGCTGCCTCTGTGTTGCATGTTAGCCTACAGTCTGCTAGTGGTGCTGGCAGGCGTGAGGGATGTCTCCGTGTACATCTGTGCGTATTGCATCGTACACGCTCGCAATCTACTCCACGCTGTCATAGATGAACCAGACGTTTTTGTGTATGAGGATTTTTTTGTTGTTGCTATGGTTCTACGTGTTCTGGGCAGGTTTAATCGTGCACTTAAGGGTGTTACGTATGAATGTGGCCTGGCACATGTGGGCGTCTTTGTGCCAGTGAGCATGTTTAGACGAGCAGTAAAACTCCAGCAGACTTGTTGAATGGAGCCTTTACAGCATTACGTATGCAACGGGCTAATCCTGTGTTTGTATAGGTTTTCTCTCTGTGTATGTTTATATTTGAATGTAGTACAAATTTTTGTGCACCGCTCCTTGTGGGGACAGCAGCACAGTGTCCTAATACGATTAGGAACATTCTCCAACTGGCTCAGGATCAACATCAGGGTGAGGGACAGACATTAGGGTTGGAGGGGGAATAACATTGCTTTGCTCTAGTATTATCAGGTTGGTATTGGTAAAAGTGAACACTGGTACAAGGTGTCAGTTTCAGCAGGTCAAATGAATCATGCAAAGGTTTAAACTGTAAGCATCTCTGATGAATGAGAATCATTCTTTACATTTTTTTGATTATTGGAAAAGTGTGGTCAATAATTCCAAGGACAATGGCAAGTTTCTGTTGTTTTGCCTCTTGTGCACCGGCATATTGGATTTTAAAATGAAACCACAAATGAAAGCTATGACTATGACGCCATCATTTAAGGTTTCAGTGTCAGATAAAAAAAGTCATTCTAGTTACAACAGTATTTTATCAACATGAGGACCAAAGAAGTCACAGGTTGAAAAAAAAACCCTTTATAGCTCCGCAGCAGATCAAGAAGACACCCAAGGATGTACAGTATGTGTCAAGACGAGAATACGTAAGCATCATCAAGGCAAAACCACATAGTGGCCAGGTGAAAGTGCGTATTGCCAGGAAACCTAAAGGGACTAGGATCAAAGTGTCACAGACCGAGAGACGACGATCCACCCTCGGTGGAGTGACAGAAAAATGAAAGAGTGGAGATATAATCCAATTAATCACCTCATCAGTTCGACATGTAGAGGTGATGTCATGAATGGTTGCCTGTTACAGATCATTTCACCCCCCAAAAAATCTGCACAACAAATGTGGAAGTATAAAAGATAACGGTGATACTTCCTCTAGCTTTTTAAGCGAAAAGCGAACCACGCCGGCCCTGACGGCTACTGTGTCGAAGTCATAGTGAGAGATCATGTTTGGCAAGCCAACGTGACCTCTTGGCCGCAAACAGTATCAACAAACTCATTGATCCTTTCTTTTTGCTGGTCATAATGTCACAACACTGTATTGATATTGAAATACATTTAATTTATCTGCATCCATTGTCCTCTGAGGAGGGCAGAGTCCTATCAAATACAGTATATATATCTCACAGCTGAATTTATCTTCATATTCCCATTCCTTGGTCCTCAGCACCTTGAGCGACCAACAGGTTAGATGGTCCGTATAGTCACTTCTCTGCAGAGGTAATTTTACACATTTGACCGAGAGCTGGAAAAACTACTGACCATCAAAGCTTTGACGCGGCACCGTATTCAATCGGAGCTAGTTGCGCTTTCGTGTAAGGTCACGGATAATAATGCAGTGTGAAGGTTTGTTTATTTGTTGTGCACGGTTAAAAAAAAAACAACCAGATAATTACAGTCGCTTACCATTCAACAAAGAGGCCATTGATCTATTGTGTGGTTTTTCGTCCTCTTTTCTGCAGTTGTTGACAACTCAACCAAACCTAGTTAGCACACTGGGTAATTATGATAAACTGTAATTTACCATATGCTCTTAAGTCATTGCTACACATGCAGTCTACTGCTGTTCTTCAAATCCTCAGTGCGTCCCAATGGCTGAATGCAAACTTTACTGAAACGCCATTAATTTTGTCGCCGATTGTATTTTAATGAAAGGCAACAAAATTTCGAATGATCGACATCCTGGCACTCTTTTCTAGCCATGGTTATCAGTAAAAAGTAAATACTATTATACTAATGGTCATATAAAATGTTTGAGTTACAGAGTTGAGTTGACTGTTCTATTGGTCCTTTTTGTCAAAGACGTTTCCTCCAGGTTCCAAACCCCCCCGCAGTCACAGGCGCTAACAAGAGTCCATGTGTAAAACTCATGCCAACATGACTCACTTTGAAATGGCCCTGGTGGGCAACTGGGCATAAATACTGACAGTCAGCTCTACCTGTTGGCACCTGCAGTGGCTCTGTTTTTATCATCTCGGCTAGAAGCGGTGCCATGGCCGTCCAGACTGGTACCCCTGCTGTGCTCGCTACATGCCGAGCCAAAGCTATCAGTGGTAGCCCGAGCGTCTTCGTTGCATTTCATCAGAGGTGACTCCAAAATAAAAAAGTACTTTTACACTGTGTGTGAGGCTGGTCCTAACTTTGGGAATACGTACACGGCGTGGTGCACACGGGGTGTGAGCATCAGAGTGTTTTTGGCAACACATGCCGTCAGCTAAGGAGGAGTCTATAAGGACAACTGCTTATTTGGTGTACTCTAAGTTTGTCTGCAGAACACAGGGGCAGACACATTCAATGCTATAGTACTGGAGAGAGAGTGGCACGGTGGAACAGCGGTCAGCACTGTCGCCTCGCAGCAAGAACGGTCTTGATTTGAATCCCGGTTTGAATCCCTGGCCTTCCCGTGTGCCGTTTGAATATAGCCCGGCTTCCTCCCACAGTCCAAAGACACACAGATCAGGTTAACTGGAGACTCTAAATTGACCAGAGGTGTGAGTGTGAGTGTGAATGGTTGTTTGGCCCTGTATGTTGGCCCTGTGGCAGGCTCAGGCTGGCGACCTGTCCATGGTTGTTCCCTCAAAAGAAGAATAGAGTGGTATAGATGATGGACGGATGGATTTCTGGAGAGTCCCTATTATCATAATTTGCTTGGACCATCTATCTATCGTGTTGTAAATGAGTGGCATCTCTGTGACCAGGCCGAGAACTGGCTCTCCGTGCTACCTGGTTCAGAAGTATTTCCCTAATGCAAGTAGCATTGTTGTATTATATTGAAAAGCCTAAACATGAGGAGGTTAGCACTCAGCAGCAAAATGTCCTGTAATGACTAGGCAAAGTACTGCCCATTAAGTGAAATGAGTCCTGGTCATAGTTATGCTAGAGCATTTACAGAATCTCACAGTGCAAATTTGCCTGACACCATTCAGGGGAATATAAATGAATCAGGGTGCTGCACCCTGTATATACTGTATGTATATATATATATATATATATATATATATATATATATATACACACACACACACACACACACACACATATATATACATACATACATATATATACACATATATATTTGGTATATATACTGTATATATATTATCATTTTATGTATATATATTTTGTTTGTCAGTAAGTTCCATTTCACATCACAATCTGTCTTCTAACTTCATAACATTACTAGAGCAACAATCTGAAGAGTGTTATTTGAGTGCCGTTCACTACAACTGCTGTAACTTGGTGAGGAGGCAGCAAGGTATGAAATAAGCTAAACAGGATACAAATGAAGGAGGACTCACTCAGAGCAAAAATTGAAGTGAAGTCTATAGTGTCATACAGTGAATATACAGCATATCATGGCATACTGTTAATACAGCAGAGCCAGGCATTGTGTGTGCACACTGACGGAGAGGTGCACAGCGGCTTCATTTAAAGAGGAGACCGGCTGAGAGAAGGCTTTTTAGCTTGTGGGTGGTTCTGGTTTATAATAGGCAGATTCTTGATACCGGTAGGAGCCGTCGCTGACAGTCCGTGGTCATCACACGTGTGCACTTCTCAGATGGAGGACAGCTGGCGGAGGGTGGTCTCAGTACATTGCGGTTGTCTTTAGTGTGGGAGGAGGCACAGCCCGTACCAGACTGCGATAGAGGAAGTGAGGTGATGGCTGTGTAGAATTAGACCAGTAGTCGCTGTGAGACATTCTTCGCCTGTCACAGGAAGAAGATCATCCGTTAGGCTTTCATGATTATGGTGTAGATGCTCTCATCCCGTTTGAGGGTGGTGCAGATAATTATGCCTGAGAGCTCGATTTAACCATTTAATAACTGTCTCGGAACACACGTCTGCTGCTACCAAAAGGGAGAACAAACAAAGTGCAATCCCGGGCTAATGGATTTTTTTGGGAGGGGCTTTTGAAGTTGTAACGTGCACACCATCCTTCATGCATATATAATGCCTTGCTCCGGGTCATCACTGTTGGTGATGACTCCATTCTAGCATGTGAAATTTACACAGCTGGGTGGTTCTTGCAAGAGACAGAAGCAGGAATATCAGATGTGAAACGTTACGGTTTGCCTGTAGAGCAAAACGTTGAGTGCTGCTGCTGCAGCGCCTGCAGCTGATCTGAGGAGAGGGTCCAGGTTTAAATCCCTGTACAATTTAAGGGGACTGAGAACGGGATTCCTTTTAAAGAGTGGCCAGTCCAACAGGCCCAATTCCAATATATAGTATCTGACATTTTAAAGAGAGTATTTTTTTGGTTGACATGCATTTTTAGTTCTCCCCATTTTACCTTTCGGTCTTTCTTTTAGTCAACCATGTCCTATTTGACATGACACTGTCTTCTAGTAAAAAACGGGTGAAATCGAACATCCGAGCAGAGAGAAATCTGATATAGCAGGTGTAGGCGTGAATATACTGTAATTCTCCTCTTGGGTGTTTTCCTAGTCAGTAGAACTAAGACGGTCTCGGAGCCTCCAGTGATTCCCCGGCTGTGTTTGCACGTTAGTCTTTTCAATGTCAAAGCAGCCGAGTGCTGGAGGTTATAGAAAGATGGAGCCTGGGGGCTCATTGTGAGACACATTTCTTTTTACCTCCCAATTCAGGTAATAACCCGCTGTTAAGAAATCAATTAGATGCTCTGCTTTCTTTATTTGGCAGTAGTTGTGAATGCATGTGGATACGATCGCTTAGAGTTGTACATTTGCCTATCAATACAGTGTGGGCTCACCTGAACGTAGCTGGAGCAAGAAAGACACTCTGCACAGATTATAGGGTGGAAACATAATTTGTACATCAATTGTTTAGAGAAAAAGTCCAGTCGATGCAAATAAATGTTGTCATCAACTGACTGAAACTATTGTGCCAGGCCTTTTATTGTCACAGAATCTCCAGTTCCCAGGAGACATTCGAGGATGTGGAAAAGATGGGCTTTGTAATCAATAAGGTTGAAAAATGCACCATGAATGGTTTAACGAATCGTCAAGTGATAACTACATCCAATTTTGTGGTTTGACTAAAAAATGGGATACAGGCCAGTCCCCATCGATGATGCTTTACTTTTTGCCCATAAAGGTCAAATCATTCTCACTCCTGCTTAAGCAGAGTTGACAATTCTCCAAATAAGGGCTAATCTATGTCGTACTTTACATATTCATGAAATGAAGGTACAGTACATTCCAGCGTAGGCCTTATGGATCATTATGAACAGGCATATTCTAAAAAAGGAGCTGCAACATTATTGCATCTGTGGAAGATTGCCATGCATCTGTTGAAGAGTCTAATAAGGAAAAAAAAAGAACACTAAATAATATTAAATCCTCAATCACAGAGTGAGCGTTTACACTTATTAGTGCAGCAGGAACTTTTGTTATCAAACTGCATGCAGAGACGTAAGAATGGGATTCAAGAATCTGTATCAGATACCTCAGTATACAATGATATTTTTCTTCCCCAATCGCTTACATTGAGGTAGAGAAGAAGAAGAAGATACAAAAACAACTGCCAAGACCTTGACTGACCAGCAAAGGAGATGAGAACATGTGAAGTGTGACACATCTGGCTCTTTACAGTACCTACAGTGTATTAGAGGCTTAGCACAATTTCTGGCACTTAGTAAGCTGCTGTAAGAGCCAGTGGTGAATAATGCCAGGCACTAGCAGCCCACTCTTATGGTCGTCACAGTGCTTCTTTATATTCTCTGTGGGTCTAGGAAAAAAAAGAAAAAAGGCTGGCATGTCTGTCATTGGTGCTGCATGTAGTACTGTAGCTGCATGAGGGCGCCTGCTTTCTATGTACACACAATCAACCTGTGATAGCAGCAGCCATGTTATATATATATATATATATATATATATATATATATATATGGTGACCAAAATGTTGCCGGCAAGTGGACTATTTGTTAGGGATCTGCCACCCCCCTGCAGATGTTGTCATGGAAACACTCTCTTTTGGGTCTCTCTCTCTCTCTCTCTCTCTCTCTCTCTCTCTCTCTCTCTCTCTCTCTCTCTCTCTCTCTCTCTCTCTCTCTCTCTCTCTCTCTCTCTCTCTCTCTCTCTCTCTCTCTCTCTCTCTCTCTCTCTCTCTCTCTCTCTCTCTCTCTCTCTCTCTCTCTCTCTCTCTCTCTCTCTCTCACAATGCAGCATTAGGACGTTAACACTATACTCCACATTGGAACGCCACCGTTCAGATTTCCATGCGACTCCCACGCTTACGTGATGCTGTAGTGGAAGAGTGAAGCTGCTCACAGCGTATGATCACCGTGGAAATTATACCATAATGGATTGCAGATCCAGCGTTAGTCATATCCATCTTGTTCATTACCATCTGAGGGAATCGAGAAGTTATGAAGAGGTGCAGATTCATCATCTATCAGTTGTATAAAATCCCACATACAGTCTGGTTATACAAGAAGGTCTTTATAGGACGTGACTGTGAAAACCGAGCGGGGAGCCCGGGCATATGCTGTATATACAGTACAGTCTTACAGTAGCTAACATGCTGTTTCCATACATGTCACACATGTTGTTTCCATATAGGAGCTTGGTGGAGTGAGACATGAAAACGTTTTCCGTGACGACAGTTACTTCAAGTCAAAGGTCAAAGCAGAACCATGGCTGAGAGATTCTTTCCACTGACTACAGCTGATCAATTATAGTTTTTAGCCATTTGTAATGGGGCAGATTTCTGATATTACATATTTTACATATTTTACATATTTTACATACATATTTTCAAGTTCAAGCGCTGTTCGATCACTCCTCAGGAACGTCAAGAGCTCAATGTCTTGCTTTCAGATCGGAGTTTGATGTAAGGACCACACTGAGAAACTGTGTGGATGTAATCTGAAGAGTACATGGAACTACCTCTGTGTGATTTTAAAGAACTGGCCTAGTTCCATTCTAAAATAAATGCAGTGCTGCAATTCAGGAGAGTTTTCTTTTTTCAGAAAGCAACGTACATTGCCAACTGCTGTGGGTTTGGAAAGTCCTCTCTGTGTTGTCATCAGAGATTATGAAGTTAAAGCTACAGTGAGGAAAAACGTCATGATACATCTTGAAAATAATATAAAGATATATGATACAGCTACACACGCACACTCACACACACACACACACACACACACACACACACACTAACACACACACATTACTGTACAGACGGCTTTTGTAAACAATTGGTATTGATAGTATTGATCCACTGATTTATAGACTGAACTCAACTGTAAAAATAAATCTTCTTCGCACTGTTGCTGCGATTCATGACCTCACTCTGCAGGCCTCCGACAAACTGCTGATGTCTTGAGCTCATTGCAGATTTCCCAGGCTATCCCAACTCTCTGAGAGGGTGATAAGGTAAAAAAAAAAAAGAAGAGAAAAGAAAAACCTATCAGCTGCATGCTGGGCTATTTGGAACGGCCTCTGTGTTAGATGTTATGCTGACGTCACCCGGGAGCGTTGAGCCCCGCGCCGCAGTCGGTCCTGAGATGAATGCACAATATTTAAATGTAGCCTACCTGGTTCTCTCACTCCACCCTGTGGGCTCACCGTGTCAACACAGGAGTGGAGAGTCACAGAACCCAAATGAAAACTCAATGAGACCTTCGCCTTTTGAACGACTGTTAAGATATAATCATCTATGGCACCAAAGGAAAAAGGGTGAAGATTGTCTATTATTAATATTGTTGGTTATCTGGGGCACTTACTAAATAAACTTCCGTTTTATAATGTTATTTCTTCTTTTCTAAAGATATTGGATAATAAAATACAGTATGAGGTTTTTATATGAATAGAAGTTATGTCAATAATTCTATTAGTATTTTCAAGTATGTGTCTTAGTATTAGATCACCAAACATAGTGTAGGAAACTCATCAGGTACAATTTTAAAAGTTTAACTTTGTTTGTACAAAGTCACACTCAGCTTTGAACGGCCACCGAAAAAAATCTACATCAGCTCTGTACTTGTCTTTTCCAAAATAAATGTTGTCACTGCTAAAAAAATCTATTTCATCGATTTAAAAAAATCATTTCACAACAAGAGAAATACAGCAAGTTTAATGAATTAACTTTCTAACATTCTGTCTTAATTTAAACTCTTAAATCAGTGCCTGTACAAGTGGTCCTGCATTCACCCAAAAAGAGAATGCATTAAACAAATCTGATTCAGAATAGGAGATGAATAAATATTATTCTTTTTCTTAGTGCTTTTTATACTTTTTAGTGTGATATTAATGGCGTCATTTCATTGATTGCACATGGTCGTCGACTCGTGGTATTTGGGCCTCTCTCATGCTGCTAGTTAACAGAGACACTGGCAATAACCTCGTGCGGTGGTGTTGTCGATGAATTGGGTTCAATCGGCGACACAGACACGCGGAGACATGTCGTGATCCTTCAAGTGCTGTGGACGTTCCAGCACCGTGGACAGCTCCTGTCGGATCATTTCCCCTAACGCGCCGACAGGGGGCGCAGCGATCACACTGACTGTAGCCTCTGTATCTACAGTCTGTGACTGGTTGATGTGGCACCATACATATTTCCCCGACTACCACTTCTTTGATGGGCAAGGGGTTTCGATGTGTGTGTGTGTGTCTTCATACTCTAATACCACTTCTAGCCTCGGGGGATAAGTGATCAACCGGCGATGTATATGAATATTTATAGTGTGTGTGTGTGCGTGTGCGTGCGTGTGCGTGTGTGTGTGTGTTTGAGAGAGAGGGGAGGGGAGGGGGGGGGCAGAAGCATATTATGGATGATGCTGTCACAGTGTTGAACCTTGGGACAACATGGTCTTGTAGCGACGGACGCAACAGACATGATCTGAAGTACGGTCCGTCCACGGGACCCGAGGAACTGAGGTACCGCCGCGGTCACACTCCCCCCCCGCCCCCCTCTCCGCGGATCTCGCGCACCGGGGCGCCCAGTGAGTGGCGGCGGACCGACGAGCGCGGGTCTGTCTTCGGGTGCGCGCCTCTTCGGACGGATGTCTCTGCCTGTCAGGAGTCTCAAGTGTCTCTCGCCGGTCATGTGCCAGTGTAAGGTCATCTGCAGCAACCGGACCCTCTCCCTCATGTTCGGCTGCAAGGTAAGAACTAGCCCCGGGTGCGCGGCGGCGGCGGCGGCGGCCGGGACGGGCTTGCAGCAAAGGCGGCGGTTCCCCGGACGCGGGCTGTGGAGTTCGGTGCGGATGAGACGTGTGACGAGAATCGGAGGAGATCAGATCGAGGGCCACGCGAGAGGAAACCAAGCGCCCTTTTTCGTTTGTTTCTTTTCGTCGGTGCCAGCTGTTTGATCGCGTCGCCTCCTACGGCTCGTTCGAAACCGCGCTCTTCCCTTTGCACGGCCACCGATTGGCGCCGCGATCACGCTCACCTACGGTTTCCTCTCTAGTCCATGTGCTTTCAGGCGAATCCACAGAATGATGTCTTGACACCACCGCCTGGGGGTTGTTGTTCTTTTGTTTTTTTCATGCTTATATGGCCGATTTCCATTTACACAGCGTCCTTAATTGGCAGGCACGGTCGTGTTGGGATGGCAGCTCTCCTTCACAATACAGGTCGACGGCACTGATACTGAATGAATGGACAGTCACTCCACTATCACTCTTCCTGGGTCATGTCATGTTAGGGCCAAATGATAAGTGGTGATTGGTTCACATGTTTGGGCCTTTTTCCTTGCAGCTTTTTGACCTTGGGGAATTCACTTTATTGCTCGGGGGCCACCTGGATATCGTTCACCATCAAGGGAGACGTGCACACTGCAGTGGAGGCCAAATCCCAGTTTGAAATCAGGTAACAGTGAACAGTGCTGCTGTAGCTGTACCCTTTAGTGAGGAGTCAGAACCATGCGGCTGTGCACTGATGCTTCTTATAAAAAAAAAAAGAACAGGGTATTATCATTAGCTGTGTGTTTGGAGTATGGCTTTGGACTTTGTCTCGCTCTGTCACGATGAAAATGTGGGATCCAAAGAGGGAGCACGGCCCTTCATTCATTCAGTCAGTGATTGTCCATCACAGCCCAGGTTCCCCTCCCTCCGTCCCAGCGTCAGGTGTTTCCACTGGGGCAGCCAGCTCAGAGTATCCCCACACATGGCACTCTAGTCTGTTACTTTTCACGAAAGCCAAATACGACCCACACCGCTCCGCTCGTTCCAGGATTTGCCCCGACACCTGCCAAAAACGCGGTGCACAAGTGTACAGAGCTGCAGATCATTTGTTTGTCGATTTTTGGGCTTCGACATTTTGGTTTGCTTTCCGTCTTGTTGCCACAGAGTCCGTTACTCTTTGTGCGTTCGATCAACTGCGCATCATTAAATATGAAATGGGTGGATATTCTCGTTGTATTTCGTTCAACGTTGGTTATTTTTACATTTTCTCTGCGCGGCGAGACCAATATCTACATTTGAAAAATGCTGCTGGTAAAAGTAATGTGGGTGTTTGCTTTCTGGGTTTTTAAAAGGGTGGTCCTGCTGTGCCCAAGGCTGACTATTACTATCGTATATAATCCCACGTGTCCCCACATCACACTCGTGGCTCACTTCTTCATCTGCATCCACATCTGAGACACCACCCCTTCCTTATGGAAAACAACATTAAAACTCTGCTCCCTCAGACTTGAGTTGCTACTGTCATCGTGACCACACAGTCAAACGTAATGAGAGTAGATTTTAAAATGGGATTAACAGCTCAATTAAGATGAGTTGTGCTTGGTTTACAGTGTGTGATGCTGCACGATTGGAACAGATCAATGTGTTTGTGTGTGTGTGTGTGTGTGTCTGTGTGCTTGCGTGTGTGTGTGTGTGCGTGTGTGTGTGTGTGTACTATTGCTGGATTTACACCCTCTGTTGTGTCACAGTTACATACTGTCCAGGCCGTGCTGCCCTTTGGATCATGCCGATCATCCCCAAAATTCAAGATGCATTGTTCTTTAACGCCCAGATACCTTCACACATGTCCTGCAGGTTGACTAGTCCACCAACAGCTTGTGTTCAGTCTGTTGCAGTCACCTGGTGGGTCGTTATCAGTGGTGGGGGGTAATTTCAGCCAGATCTTTTGGGATGCACAGTATATTGCAGTGCTACGTTTCTACTGTTCCTCGGTTTCCTGTTGCCCATGTTTTCGTATACACCTCATCTATGTTTTATTTCCTGCATTCACCCGGAGTACAGCGTGCCTGATAAATATCTGTCACAATGGCTCAAGGTTTTGTGTTCTCATAATCTTTGTCCATAAACAAAGCATTGAGCTTCCCAATCATCTCAAATTCCAGATCTTAATTAAAACGGTTTGGGTGCTTGGAAACCCTCAGCAGTCCTTTAACGTACTCTTTTATGCTTAACGGTCATTGACAGCGCCACAACATCTAATCAAGAAAGACGTTAGAAGCTTTACTTTCTAGTGCAGTGCTAATATTGAAGGGCGTCCAATGTTAACCTGGCAAAAGGATTGAGTTGAGACGTAAAATGAGCGTTGAATGTAATGAATGATTTACGAGTCGGGGCTCAGTGTGCCTTCATCTCAATATCAAGATCGATGATCGCCTCACTCCGATGATCGATCCTCAGACGTCTTTACTGGAAAATGGACAGGAAAACGACCTGCTGTCACTCATTACCCACCAACCAATGAAACGATCAAGTGTAATGATGTAGAAAAATATCAGACGGTGATATTGAAGCAGAGGTGGTTTGTTTGCTGTACTGCAATGTGCAGTCTGTGCTCCTGGTTTTACATTTCACATCCGTTCTGTAACTATTTTCATAGCTTTGTAAACACACGTTTCTTCCTATGGATTTGACCCATTTTTATTGTGGCACATTCCTTCATAAAGAGCAGTAAGATCGCCTCTACCTGGTTAACTGGCTCCCCCAGCTCAGCTGTTATCAAATACTGCAGCTGGTGTTGTGTGAGCAACACATCAGTAGGCCGCAGGAGGAAGTAACACACTCACTGTACAGAAATTGGTCCTTATACATCTAAGGCAACGTATATACATGTACAAGCAGCAACCTCACAAGATGTTGCTCATCAACAAGAGTAGCAAGAGTCCCGACGGCTTATTTGAAAGGAGTCAAATATTCAAAGTTGCCAACTTGATCCTTATACACACGTCAAAGCCACCCGAATTAAAATCTGCATAATATCATCAAGACAGACTGCGCAGTTACACGGAAACCGGGAGGTGAGCACATCCAAGCTGCAGAAATGGGAACTAACTAACCGACAGCGGCCTTAGCTACTGATTTACCTTGATTGTCAGAAACTGTACAGACAGGAACCCCTCACTAAGCATCTGGCAGCAGATATGCATCACTGACCTTTATAATCAAATGCAGTCTCAGTGTGTTGGCACAAACAGAATCAACGTTCCAGTCAGTTCATGAACATTTATAGAAAAGAACAGCATTTCTCTAAAAACAGAAACATGAAATTAGGCACTTGCATTTATAGATTCTTGGTGTCTTGTTATGTTGAATTTGGATATGAGCTGTATGTCTTTAAAAGTACCAAACGAATGCTTGAGACACATCTCTGATTCCTCCAACCGCGAAGAAACGACTGCATTTATCAAGACGTCGGCGAACAATGGGAAACGATGCTCCATCAAAGAGCCGCACGCCAGGCCCGTTTTCTGAAAGCAATGTTGATGACCGTGGGAGAGGAGGAAATACCCACTGCTGCTGTCATTGCACACGTTTGTCTCAAGTGTAGTCTCGCAGTGCGGCAATGTTAAAATGGCCTCCAGTGCAACATACATAAAAATGTATGTACTCAGCATAAAAAATGGTCTGTGGATGCTTGTGTGGACAGAGGGGGGAGGGGAGGAAATAATCAAGACTACTGAGCAGTGCGTGAGACCCGTGAACACAAGTGAGGGAGATAGGTGTCACCTGAGCTGTAAGATAAATAGATTTTTTTTTTCTCTAATGTTTTGGGTCAGTTTAATAAGGTTTAAGTCAAAGTACATTATTTTTGAAGATCAGGGTTTTCATCACATTTGATGTATAGGAATAAAGCGAGAAATCCACACGACATTCATGCAAATCAGATAAATATTGTTCCTATTTTGTCTAAGAAATGAGCATTCAGTTCCTGTGAAAACGGGCTCTAGACAGACAGAATTGAAACCACCCCCGCCGCACACCACCCACCACGGCACATCTATGACTCTAATCTGATTATTAAAATTCAAGGATGATACATGTGTGTGGGTTTTTATCAATGATGATTCATCCAACATGAAATGATATGCAGAATCTCATTAATTTGGGTTAAATGAACATAAATTATCAAGCGAATATATCAGGCTGAAGACTAAATGTTGCGTTCCTAAAACTGTCCAGAGCGTGTAGGGAGTACGAGGGGGAGAAAAAAAATGTTTTCTTTATTTATTTTTCATGACATAAGCCTTTTGGGGGCAAAGAAAGCTCAGGAGCACTTTAGGGATTTTAGTTTTATTCTTGGAGAAAGTTGTGGACAGTAATGAGCTTCAAAAACCTGAACCACAGAAAAGTCTTTTTACATGTTTGATCAAAGTTTTTTAATTGGATAATCTAAATAGTGCTGCATGGCCGAGCACCTAGACGATCTCCCTGTGGGACAAAGTATTGAAGCAGTGGAGGTGCCGCTCCACGTGACACACACTCACTCTGAGGTCCACCTGCACTGTACACCTTTTTAACACAAAGTGGGGGGGGGGTCTCATGTCGCTGTTCTTGGAGCTTGATTTCTGATGATAAATTAATGAATGCATCATAAATCATACATGACTGAATGCATTTTCTAAATTTATTTCAACGTTCATTTTTGGCAATACAAAGAGATTAGAGTGACTGCGCCCAACAGCACACTTAGATTTGAGTGAAGAGGGGTGAATCTAGAGCGTCTCCATGGGGGGATAAGAAGCTTTTCTTTGTTGTAGCCCCACTTTTTGATTCAGGCTGGAGGGATTCGTACATTCAAATCCTGCCTGGTGCAGCTTTAAGCATTCTGCCCCATGGTAAATGTAAAGCTCTCTTATTGTTGTTGTTGTTGCAGCATTCATAGCTACAGGATACGAACACTTGTCGAAGTGAAACGCCTCGGAGAATAGTCTGAAGTGAGCACCGGCGGAAGATGAGTGAATTTCCTGTCTTCCGGGGCTCAAGTATACATGGGGGGGGGGGGGGGGACCAGTTGTACCGGTAGGTGTTTGGCTCGCAACAGCACGTGTGATAATGCAAATGAGATGAAAGCTTTGTTTGGGGTTTGGCACTTGAAGAGACACTCGAGAGTTAAAATCAACCGAGAGGGCAACGGCCAGATGTTGATGGACTGTAGCGGAGACGAGGAAGTTACAGTGGGTGGGTGTGAAGGTTTGCTCCACTAACATCCAGCAGGTGTTCTGGCCTACATACAGTATGTGTCGGGAGGTAAATTAATTTTACAGCATAACTGATGGATGAACTAAAGCCTGGGTCACAGTCAAAAATTGGAAACTATAGGTGATATATATATATATATATATACACATTTAATTTGATTTAATTAATCTATCTTTATACCAAAAAAATGTCTATGTAATTAGTTCAAAGTGTGGAATCAAAAGGTTTTAAAAAAATTGGCTGCATAGTTGCAAAAAAGAAAAAATAGCACAACGTAAAATATACTAGAGGTGAGACATGTCATGTATTTAAGTCAAACAGAAGTGCTGGACACAGAATTTGTGAAAAACTGCATTTCTGTATTAATTATTGTTCACGTTTCCTCGAAGAATATTTAAATACGAGTTTTTTTTCCGACAATTTATCATTAGCAGGTACCAGAAGGGAAGAAATGTGGTTAATGTCTTTATTTGAAGATCTATTTAGTAGACTGCTTTGTAATTTGGTTGAATTCGAGCACATTTACCAATAGATTTACATCACGGCGATGTTCTGTGCTGCATTCAGCTAAATTCCAGCCTGCTGCGAAGTGTCACGCAGACTTCCCGTATCACTCAGCATAAAATCCCTCTGAGCTCATTTGAGCAGGAAAGGTTAAAATTAATCCAAATATAGAAAGAAAAAAAGGATTCATTATCATTAAAAAAAAGAAGAAGCAAAAATGGGAACTTGCAAGAGATTAAATTCTGAGGAGATGCAGTGGGGACCTTTAATTTACACCTGAACAGCTTCTCATGGTTCATGGAACACCTTGCGCATCGAGTCAAAGTATCTCTGAAATGATATGCCTGAGAGGTGAGTTTAGCTTTCATTCCATTACCTAATGCACAGGAATTTCAAAGCTCAAGATTGGTCCTTGAAATACAAACTGAGATGATGGTAGATAGTGTTTGGCATTTGCTTTACATTAAGGTTAACTCATTTGACCATTAAAGGAACATCTTATTCAGCCACACATACAGTAGTGTGTACTTATTGTTACAGTACAGGTATGGGCCATAAAAATACAACTGCAAACGATGGAGAGGCCATATATCACCTTTACATCAGAGTAATCCCTCAAAGAAGTAATGGCCTTCCAAGAAGATACAACAAAGTCTGGGAACACCGAGAGGTAGAGAGGTTCACTGATGTGATGTTCAACTAAAACAGACGATATCAAGTTAGAACAATGACATTTAGGTATTTATCAGGGACATGGGAGCACATACAATATACATTTACATAAAAGAAGGAATTTCTCTGCTGCCAAGTTATTGACACACCAGCTAGGCACTAAAGTCTGTTGATATCTCTGCCTCTGATCATATTCATAACTTATATGCGATTTATATAACATTTATTTATAATCTCATTACACTGTAAAATAAAGAAGTTTCCAGTTGAAGGTAAGAAGTGAATAATTCTAAGCTGCCCGACCATCTGATGAAGCACACTGGTCCCTCAAGGCATCATCATTATGAACAGAACTTGTTTTGATTGCCAAGACTCAGAGCTGCCTGTTCTCATTGTAACCATCTGATCAGGGACTGCATGGTCGATATCTAAAACACTAGGTGAATACAGTCACGAATATCTAACGAAATGGGAACCTGTGATGATTTTTGAAAAATACCCATGAGTTAAGTGAACTGAAATTCGACTCTCAATGAAAAAATGCTTTACATCACATTAACTGTATTTGCACAACAGTCATAACTGAGCCTCTCACATCCAACCGGCTTCCAGGAGCAGCTTTTAATGAATTAGACAGTATTCAACCACTTAACCTCGGACTCAGCTCAGTGCATTTGAACACTGAGTCACACTGTCACAATCATACAATGTACTAGTAAGAAAGAAACGCACCCCCTATAAGTGCAGACTGACACATCCCACACCAGTGGGACAGAAGGCAACATGGCAGCAGGACTGTGGGTCATGCAGGAAAGAGGGCGGCAGCGGAGACCGGGGAGCTCAGCCTACATCGAGTTGTGATTCATCTTATTTACTTATGTACTTGAGTTTGATGAAAGTCTGACTTTCTGATGTAGAAAGGATTAGAATGGTAATTAAGCAGCAGTTGGTCAGGTATCATACCAGGTAATAGGTGGTATGGTTAATCATTTTCATTTCCCTGTTTATATTAATGTAGCAATACTTAATAAAGAAAAACCAACGCCTTCCTCCTTGTCAAGCTGTAATTATGGAATCGTGATACCAACAACTAGTCATTTTCTCTCTGGTCCTCCCCCATGCTGTTGTTTCTGCTTCCCCTTATTGACAGTCTCACTTTGGGGGGGAGGGGGGGCATTTTTTACCCATCCCCCTCACTTTCTCCTCTATCTCCATCTCTATTTCACTCCTTCCCTTTCCTGCTGTCTCAGTGTAATGTGATCCAAGCCCGATGCAGGCAGCCCCGACCGCGGCACCGCAATCTCTGCTCTGCTCCGGTTGCTAGGCAGCCCGTCTGAGACAGGGCTCGGTGATGCACCTCCCTTTCCGTATGCCTCCAAAAAAAGAAAAGAGGAAAAAAAAAAAGAGGGAGGCAAGAGATTGGCAGGGCTGGCCATCAGGCCATCGGGCAGAATTCAGATGATACTCCCAAATTTTTCTCCATATTCAGACCGGACTGCTTCACATCTGCAGTGCAGAGCATATTGTGAGCCTGGAGGGGGGGGGGGGTTCAAGGGACAAGCGCCAACGCAGAGAGAGATCTCCACTGTGATGCTGCTGCCCACCTTCTGATGTGTTTGTGATGGAAAATGCCGTGTGCAGATTTGGTGTCATCACACCTAGGATGAAGCCGACCATGTGTGGCTAACACAGTGGGCCGCTGGCAGGCTGCCCAGGTGTGGGATATCGGTAGGAGATTGAGGTTACTAGGAAGAAGCTGCATGATCTGAGCTGCTATGAATCACGGCTCCAGTTTGCTCCATGTGGTTGTGGAGGACGATCACTTTGCTCAACGCACAATGGCAACATTTCGAGGCTCTGTTCCTAATATGTCCTCACTTTGCACTTGTGGGGGTCACACATGTCATGTGATTTGCGAGATATGCATATAGATTGTCCGCATTTGGCCGAGGATTCATCTGCTCTGTGTGCTCGGTGAATTCCTCATCAAGAGATGAGCCATCAATGAGAGGCTGACGATGTACAGAGATTGTGATCAACCTTTTACACAACGACCATTCTTTGTACTCTAACATATATCTGTGTGTGTTGTGTGTTGTGTGTGTAGAAGTACAGGTACCAGGATGAGGAGACGCCCCCCTTGGAGCACAGTCCAGCACATCTGGCTCCAGGGAAAAGTGCCGAGATGCTTCATATGAGTGACAAGAACCTTGCAGCCATGGAGGCCATACATGGTTACACGCCACACACACATATCTCTCCTGTCAAGGTAGGACACACACGCACGCTCCACGCACACGCACACACACATTTATGCATATTGCTGGGCAATACCAGAGGGGTGGGCCACATATGACCTTATATTGGAATAAGTTGTGACATTGGTCATGTGAATTACTCTAGTAGTTTAGGGTGTGGAAATGTATAGATTATGTGAACCAAAGTGATGTCATTAAAATTATATACACAACTACTTTAAATGTTTTTATTATGAGTTTGCACCTGAGCTGACGTATTGTCTGTTTTTAAATCCAGATATGTTTTCAACATTAATACTTTAATGGAAGTATAATATATTTATGAGGAAATCTGGCCCCTTGACATGTATATTGGGTAATTTGATATCAAGAGCTTAACAGCGTGAAAAGTGCAAGTGAACGCGAGACGTATTCAGGACAGAGTAATCTGATCACCTGAACCATTAAAAGGATGTGGACAGAAATCAGTTCATCTTAATTGAATTACTACATCAGTAACAATTCCAATTTGCTCCGATTGTTGGAATAAAATTTCTCATGATTAGTTTTGAAAAACAATCGTACAATTGGAGGTGCCATGAATGCAATGCATGAGTACCTCCGACAAGGCGATTATGATTTCAACCATGTCTGTTTTTGGTTTGCTTGTTTATAAACCAGTTTGCACCAAACTTTCTTTAACATAGTTTTTTTTTGTTAAATAATTTTTACAGATATTTATTGTTAAATGATCAGACATATTTAGTGGACTGATATTTGTGTGTACAGTTCAGTGCAGATCAAACTGCAGCAGTTGATCCAAAACTCTTGTTACATTGGTTTTCACATCTACTGTGTTGTTTATTACAAACAAATCATTTATGATCATAATCCGTTATCAGGTTATGAGACCACTTCCTTCTTTCTTTTATATTTCTACCATAAGAAAAAAAAGACTATTCCATGCAGGATTGTTCAGCCTTGGCGGAGGAATTCGCTGGGCTGAGTTCTTTACAGTACTTACCTAAGACAAATGTCTCACACGTGCACAATGTAATCTCTATGAGTGCTCTGATACAGAGGAGGCATCGACACAGACAACACGAGAGCAACTTGTCACACAGTCAAAAGATACAGCTGACATCAGGAGGAACACGAGCACGGTCACTTTGCCCAGAGTGTTGTAACGATTTCACTCTGTAGTTACTGTACCTACAGACACAGGCAGGTGTGAGCTATAATGCTCACTTAATAACGATCCATCTCATATGCCCACACACGTTATTCAGCGGCCCCACCGGATATTAAGACGTTAGAGCCCCGTATTTATTTGCTCAGAGGGGGGAAGTGTTTCTGTATTTCCCGCAGGGCGGTGTACACTGAAGTCGCCGGGGAGCAGATATGTCCATTAAAATGTTCTCTTTTAATGAGCATAGAGGAGAGGCTGAGTTATTGTGCTCCACGGCTCCTATTTAAAACTCACAGAGCGTGTTCGGCGTGAGCGCCATGGAGACGTCTCGTTGCTGGTGCGGCGAGGGGGCTCGGTTTAGGAGGAGCCCACCCTGCTAAATTGAAAACTTGAGTAGTGGCATTGGAGAGCCCATGCCAGCCATCATATGGGACATTGGAAGCAATTAATTATGTGGCACAGGGCATAATACTCTCACAGCGGCAGACTGTTAAATTATCATCAAAGCAGTGTATCATATGAGTTACATGAGAAGTCAGTAGTCTAATAATTAGAGATGTTCCAATACCATTTTTCCATTCCCGATACTGATTCCGATACCTGGACTTTGCATATTGGCCAAAACTGAGTACCGATCCCATATCAGTGCTTTAAAAAAAAGAAACAACAACTTACTGTATATAACGTATTTCAACAGCAGTTTAACCTCGTATGGACGTGATGATTGCTATCATTGTTGTATGAACTGGCTCAGGTTAAACCCTTTGTAAACAAATACATACAGAGAATGAATTCCATAGATCTTTATGTATTATCTGGTTTGACAGTCATAACTGAAGCTGAACTCAAATAAATTAATCTAGGAACAAACAACAATTACTCTCTTTAAATAGCTGTTATCGACAGCTTGTAAAAACCAAAGACCTTTAGTCCGTCTCTTTTACGGTAACTGTGTCACACAACAATATGTTACAACGTCGATACTGGTATCGGAATCTGAACGTCTCTAATAATGATAATAATAATAATAATACATTCAGATTCGTAAAGTGAACAGGAACTGAACAAATGCAACTTGAGCAAAATCACTTAATGCTCTGTAGGAACATTACACACACATATTGTATACAGCAAATGATGAATAAAACCATATGCAGCCTTCTGTAATCTCCCATTTAATAAAAACAAAACAGAACAAAACAAACCACCGAAAAGATCACTTGTGTGATCTGATTTACATGAAGCCTGAATTCGAATTGTCTTTAACGATGGTTTTATATCTATTACACGGTCAGACTGATCACCAGTATGTGCATTATGGACTACTGAGTTTAGCTGATAGGAACTTCTCAATAGACAATGACCAACACAGAGAGAAACAAGCCGCAGCCATAATTTGGTTGTGGTCGTTTTGTCTAACAGCGTCCGTATGTCTCTGAGCGACTGTTAGCTGCGTTGTCAGGTGTCATTGCTAAAGCTGCTGCTGCCGCTGACAGTGTGACAACAGGGAGGTTGCACGTGTCAGTCTTCTGTGACCTGATCCATCGTTTGATCCAAATGTTTTTCTGGGGATATTTCAGGGTGATGCACTGTAGCAATCGGGGACGTCCCCTAAAAAAGAATCATGTGGTTTGTTACATAGACGACGTGATGATAATACAGATTAAACAGTGTAACATATCTTTGACAGTGTGCCGTCCCCTCCTGACCTTCCTTGCTGCCTGGATTAATCCCCTCTGTCCCACTGGAGTTTGTTGCTCAGCACATACCAGGGGATCAGTAATTATTCAGCGTTGATGGGTGCATCATTTACAGTGCTGATGGGTCCTTTCTCCCAAATACACCATTATGAGGTCAGTTGCGTCTGATCAGGAGAAAATTTCAAATAAGCTGTGTGACCTCCAGTGTTTCAGATCCATTACGTGACTCAGGCATTTCCCGGAGGCTTGTCTGTATCAGAAAAATTTGGACTGGTTGCTCTGCCAGCATATATTTAAACTCCTATACAGGAAATATCATTTTATACCAAATAATAATTACAAACTGTAAGTAAGGGGGTTAGTATTATGTCTCCAGATGCATTTCATAAAAGCGATAGAGTATGTATATACATATATACATATGATATATTTTTTTTCTATCAGAAAGTCCAATGAAAAAAGACCACAACCAGTGTATCTTATCCTAGTGACTGTGAGTATTGCTCTCCACCTGCTGTCTTCTCCTGAAATGATTAAACACACATCACTGAGCCACATCAATTTCAAAGGGTGGCATGCCCCTTGCGTTTTTAGTCACTGTCAATCCCACATGAGCTGTTACCATAAATATTCACCAGTGCAACACTGCGCATTAATCCAGCAGTAAAAATAGTCCCCAACAAATGATCTATTAACTAAGCGACGTCTGCTAAAAGCTACAGTAACCGGCTGTTTCGCGCAGCAACATCTGCACCTAGGAGGTAAACACTTCAATCAAGGACCTTCATTAGGCATCGGAAGTAGACGATTTCTGAATGCGCACAAGGTTCCTCCGCATTTTGTTAATGTCACATTTTGTACAGCCAAATAGTTTCTCTGGCTGTACTACGCGCATTTTGCCGGGTGGCTGCATTTATACATGTGATCTGTGATGATAGAAGGAGTCGTAAGTCGAGGGAATTTTTGACTATGCGTCATCAGTCCGTGGCGTTTGTATTACCGTATTTTCTTCCCTTAATGAGCTCAGTATTATTCATGTATTCTTCGTGCATGCTTCTCTTGGGCCAAGGAGCTTTCCTGTTGTTGTTGGGAATGATGTTGTTGTTTTTGCCACCTATCAGCAATGGTTTGATTTTGACTAAATAAAGGCATTCGTAAAAAAAATAATTGCATATCACCACATTTAAAACTTAAACCATACAAATGAGGATTTGATTTGTAGACTTTCTACACTATGTGGGCTGAGAATGTACTTGATGTAGGTTTCCCTGAAGCCACGGAGCTGAGAATAACATTAACATTACAGTTTGAGTTTGGAGGCTTCCTTGCCTTAATATCATAAAAGCACTTTGTCTGGAGGAATGTGGGACCAGAAACCAGGCATTTCCTTCCTACTATCACTCCTGATATAGGTAATACTCTTGTAAAAAAAAAAAAATGCAGACTTTATACATTTTAAATTGGAGCTGCATTGGAAAGGAGAGTCCCATCCCTCCCAAAGTCTCCCCACTGAGATTTAGGATTTTTCCTTGCCAGTGCAAAATTCTAGCACTGGCTCGAAAATCGAAATACAAAAGTGTCATGGTGGAGAAAAGCAACAACAGAAATGTTACTAAGTAGATGTACATTGCAGAAAAAAATCCCATCTTGAGGATATGTTCTCCTATCACATAAAAAGGAGCCTGTTGATGTTGTTCACAATGTTTTGAGAACCAGGACTGGCCCTATTTCTATTTCTCGTATACTGCCATTATTTATGAAGTGTTTCTCCTCAGGGACAACTGAACACACTATGAAGTTTAAAGGTCTAGGCTCACTTAGTTCGAAGTGAATCGTTTGCATCATTTTATATCAATGGTCTGCATCCTTGAATAGTTCTTATATATACGTACATACATATATGCATACATATATACATATATAAATGAAGGTATAGCTCAGTCACAGCCTTGGGTGACTGTGGACAAAGACTGTTGGAGCCATTTTGTTTTTTACCCAGCCAGCCTCATGTGAGAGATGATGATCAGAGTGGATTCTGCTATATTCTGATATTTAACACAAGATATGCAAGTATTAGCATTTTGGGCCTGATAATAACATTCACTGTAACACATTTCTGTCTGAGGATTATTTTAATGAGGACTGTTATTTTGCCATTTGTTGCTGTTGCTGTTGTTGTAAGAGTCGTTGACAATGATGATGATTGTGACAACGAGCGGAAGGTTGACGATTAGACTGATGGCCATGATGATGATGATGATGATGATAGAACTAGTTTTACTTCCTGATTACTTCCTGGGACATGAGAACCTTGGTCCCTTTGTTCCTTGAAATACTGTACTTTCACTTTGTCTAATATTTCTTCTTCACATTTCAGTCTCCCTCTTACATATTTCTTCCTACTTGTTACCTTGACCTTTCAACCCACCAATGTTACTACTCCTGATGCATCCAGAGGAATTTATACATTAAATGTCTGTATTGGGAAAGAGGTGCACAGATACAATCTGTAAATATCCGGATCAGCGTGACTCTCTACCTCCCAGGTAGACCCACGTAGAATCAGCAAACAGAGCTGCCCCAACATTCATAGCTTTTGCAGTGGGAGGGAAAGAGTCTCCCGACATGCTGCTACCTATTAGTAAAATCCAGAGGCACAGGGTGTATTGTTTTTGAGTAGCCGCTTTAGCTGTGCAGGGTGAAATCGATTCTGCTTAGCGATCCCACTGTTCTTTACTGCAGAATCTGAATAAGCTGTTTTTCATTATTCGATCAATAAGCTATCAATGACGAGTGGGAAGTAAAATAGATGCTTTATCATCATGCATATTTATGCTGTGTAGTTTTTTTTTCTATTACTGGTCATTGCTTAAATGTGTGGTTTGCTATGTAACAGTCACACACTAAGTGAACAGATTCCTGAATACAGGCAAGAGATTCGTTTTGCCAGTTAAAATTCAAATGTAGATATAAAGATATCTATAAAGACACAGTTTTTAGAACACCCCCGTCATTGTTCAACTCAAATTTGAGCTGGTCATATTCAGCAGTTCATACTTGTATAAGTTCCAGTTATTTGGGTTTGATGGACTGCTGCCATGTACCCAGATGTAAATGTGTGTGTCATAGACGAACTTGTCAGCTTCTCCCCTGATGGAAAAAGAAAAAAGGAGGGGGGCAAATCGGTACCCGCTGTTCCCTCCTGTGCTCATCCGCGTGCCCTGCACAATTACCTTCTCCCTTCTGTTGTTTTGCAGCCTGTGTTGATGTCTACGGGACACACTCCAATGTACACCTCCGCCGTATCCACACTGGTAAGAGCACAGCGATGCGCGCCGCTCCGTCACCCTGAATGTCACCAGTGTCCTCATCAGTCATCAACATCAGTGTGATTTTTATCCTCATCCGCTCAACGTTCGGCTGTCTGGGTTGCAGGGAGTCGTCTGACCACCATTTTATCTGTATTCCGATGATATTGGTGTGTCCATAATTATTGTTATTCAAATCTGCTTTGTCTGACAGATTTGCTCCACTTGCACTCAATAACTGTTCCGGGCCTGAAATCACATGACTGAAACGGAAAAGTTTTTTAAATGTTGTGCTTTCACTACACTAAAATATTCCTTTGTTATTTTCATATTTCTGTTCCATTGATAATTTCACAATCCTGCAAAGATGCTATGCAGTGAAAAGATCATCTAATGCACTGTGGATCTCATTTTTAGTGTAAAGAGGTGCTTTTTAGGCATATTGCTCCAGAATCTGCTTCTCTGGGATCCTGGAATATGTAAATCAATGGAGAAGTAAACACGATGCTGTGAGCAATGAACAGAGACTGAATGAATCCTGATTTGCATCACTGTTTAAGCCTCAGTGATATGTTGGAATGAGGCCTTTTGATATACAGATAGATATAATCCTTTTGCAGGACAGGCTGAAACCTGTAGGGGTCAGTGTTAGACTGTGCAGCCGCTTCCATAACCTTGAAAAGATGGCTGTGCCGCTTCCTCAATAAACTATTTTTATGATCCGACGTTTGCACTAGCAGCATGTGCCATGAATCGCTCACATGATTTTGTCTGTCTTGCTTGACCAAAGATGTAATACAGTGGCAGAAGAATATGCACTTATGCACCATGATATGAAATAATTTACAAAAATCTGAAATCTGAAAAACAAACAACAAAGACTCTGTTCAACAACTACACCTCATTTTATTGTCTCTGTCTGCTCGCTCCGACCTTGAACACAACCCCACCTAATAGCGCCTGCTCATAATTAAACTGCTGAACATATCTCACACCTGTACCCTTCAGCATGAAGTCATCATTCAGAAAAACGTTCATATACATTGCTTCACACATGTACAGACGTACCTCACTCAGCATATGCATGCATTCAATTTCCCACACTGGTATGTACGTGTGTGTGTGTGTGTGTGTGTGTGTGTGTGTGTGTGTGTGTGTGTGTGTGTGTGTGTGTGTGTGTGTGTGTGTGTGTGTGTGTGTGTGTGTGTGTGTGTGTGTGTGTGTGTTTCTTTGCAGCCGCTGGAGTGTGCCTGTGTGGTTGTCATTGATGTGTAGCTCGTGTCGTCAGTCTGTGTCTTTATTGCGTTAATGGTGTGGGGTTTGCCAGTACCACTCCAGGCCGCAGTGATTTATGGGCAGGATTGTCTCTGGAAGCAGGGCAATGGTTTGGCAAAGTAAGAGGAGGTCGTTGGGTTATGTACATGATTTAGCAAAGAGGTGCTTTAACTTCAAATGACATATATTACTTTTTTAAACTTAGCACATAATGTAATTAGAAATGATCTTTTTTTCACGTTGTGCAGAACTTCTGATATCGATCTGTTCTCACTTTAATGAATCTTCCTGCCTCTTACACTGCATGACTCTTCTGTACCGTGGCCTCCTTTTATTATGTGGCTACATAAACTGTTGTGACATTGTGTGCTGTGATCTGACCCTGTTGTATCGGACAGCAAACGCAAAGACGAATGAAACGTTTTTATATACCGCATTTTAAAGAAAGGGTCGTTTTGAGAAAACCAAGACGAGGCTTATGAGCGAGAGGCTGTGGCATTGCAGCAATGGTATTCCCCCGCCATTACAGCGAATCCCACAGGCATCGGTTTACTGGCTGAACTCAACATTCAGGACACGTTCACATTTCACATGTAGAAGTGAAAGAAGGCATCCCTGATTGTGTCAAACTCTGAAGAAGTGGGAAAAATAATTACCCCCCAGAACTAATCTTTACAACTCACACACGACCGACCCAGAGGCAGTGCTGTCGGAGCATCTCTTTTTCATAACATTTTTACCTTTGACCTCATTCGCTGACAGAGCTCTATCTCAGAGATGTTCTGAGGCAAGCCTTTTCTTAACAATGCATACGGTGCATTTATCTGATTACACTACATTGCCATTTCAGAGCTGGGAGTGAGAACCAGCAGGCTCACAGTGCCGACTGACGACCCCCACGGCTCCCAGTTTATGTTACACTCTCTCCAAATGAAAAACAATGCATGTCACTGTCTCCTCTCACCACAGAACTGATCCTACAAAACAGTCAACCCCTCCAAGAAAGCGTATGACACTTTGCATGCAGACGATCATTTTTAATGTATGGATTCAATTAATATTTTCCATTTTCCCAAGAGCTCCCCACTATACCCTCCCCTTTCTGCTCCGCGCTCTTGTCTGGTCCGTATCTGGCTTCTATCTTCATTTTCTCCGTCCTCCTTAGTTTTCTTTAATAAATGTTTAAATATGTCCCTGCAGCTTTGGTGTAATTACTGTGCAGCAGCAGCTCAGGTCCTCCGGGAAGGAGAGGGAAGCAAGACGGAGAGGGGGAAAAAAGAAAAAGATATATGCACACAGAAAGAGAAGGAGAGAGCTGTTCATGTCGAACGGGGGAGAAAGACAGAATGAGAGGGGCTTGCGATTTGAAGGGTGAGAAAACCAGAATGGTAGTTGGAGGGATTTTATTTTAACAAAATGAGAAAACGTCAGCCGACGGCTTGTCCTTCAGCATGTCCTTACATAAGTCTATTAGGTGTGCACGCCTCTGTGTGTTTGTCTGCATGAATATAGTATATTACACACCTGTCAATCCATCTGTCTTGCAGAAAGAGAGAGTCTGAGCGAGATGTGGAAAAAAGCTGCGGATGTAAAAACGTGAAAACTGACGACAGGAAAAAAATCCTAGTGACAAATATTTTTCCTCCATCCCTGCCAGTACTACGTTGAGATTTCACTATTCTGACTGACCGACCAGAACTGGGGCTCGCAGGCCTCCGGTCCCTTCTCAGTTTCAAGTGAGACGAGTCGGGCCAGTGTGGGCTGCTTGTCCTTCGACGTCCAGCCAAAGCATAATTCCTCCCCCTCTCCCATCACCAGCGTCGACATTATACGGAGAGACAGCTAAGTAATTGCCATCAAACTTTCCTGCTCGCCCCCCTTTCCCTCAGCAGCGGGATGGGAGGGGTACGGTACAGTAGCAGCAGAAAATATGAACTGCATTCTCGCTGAGCACAGACCAGTAGCAGGGGAGGCTCTGCTATCGCAGTCCACTGCCACAGATGACGAGGAATGGACGTATCCGTTTGTAGATGGCTTTTTTCCCCCCCCTAAATTCTGGATGGGTGATTTCTGAAGACCGGACGAGTGCATCTCAGATAATAATGAGCTTTATCGGTGATGAGTAATTTTTATGAGCCGAGTCTTGGTCCGGCGGATGATACTGCGCTTCTTCTGAGGAAGTCACCAGCACCTGCTCAGCAAGAGGAAGAAGCTAATTGGGACGTGCTCTTTCTGCAATTCTTCAGTGTCTAGACTAGAGCATGCAGTTTTTTTCTTTAAATTCTACGCTTTATTTCGATTGAGTGGAAACATAGCTCAAATGGCATGTGTTAAGTTAAAACAGCAATATTTTAATTTGGAGAATCTGGATGCTCTGTGGTCTCTGTTCAACTGTTATGGCAGGGTGTAGGCCCAATGTCTCACTATGCAAAAATGCTTTAGTGGTATTTCTGAAAGGATGCACGTCGAGAGCTTACTCTAACTCTTCCAGACTCTTCCACTCTCAGAGAGTGTGTATGTCATTTTGGACGTGAGCGGGGTTTGTTCACCAGTATCAACTATAATTAAACATTTTGGCACTTGAAGCAGAATGTTCATGTCCGTGTGGTACGCCAAAAAGATGGGCAGTCGCTTCCTCAACAATGTGCGGAAAGCCAAGAAGCATCGACATCATAAGATGGTAGGCATTTTACTAACATGTTACCGATCATTGTTCCTCAATATATGGAGGAATCTTTTATGAAAATGCATGGTGAAATGGTGCTTGTAGATCATTGTTATCACTCTGGTACTAAGGGACCATGGGGTTGGTCTTGTAGTACATGCACAAACACATAGTTCAGGTCGAGGCTGGTGCTACAATTGAGGCCAATGATAGATATTTCAATCACAGTAAATTACTGGAAATCAAACGTGGTTATATGAATCAAATAGGGGGGTGAGGTGATATGTCCATGAGACCTGCTCTGATGGTGTGAAGGTGCAGTTTGAATCGTTCATTCAATATTCAAACGAACATGGAGATGTGACCACCAACTACACACACACACACACACACACACACACACACACACACACACACACACACACACACACACACACACACACACACACACACACACACACACACACACACACACACACACACACACACACACACACACACACACACACACACACACACACACACACACACACACACACACACACACACACACACACACGTTAGCGACTTTCCCTGCACTCCACACATGAACATGGGATTTAGTAAATGACCAAGATGTGCCTGACATCTTAGTTAACCCTGTCACATCCAAGTTGCAACCCACCGTGGTTGACGTCCATTTTCTGGATCCAATAACTACGTCACATCCTGCACTAAAACCCACACACAAGACCAGAGGTAGCAAAAATATCACCAGATATCCAACCTACCACACAAAAACCATAGCTGCACACTATTACACTTCACAGGAAGTCTTGTCTTCTCGTACTCTTACGTCATGAACGGCCCTGCACGGCCCAGAGGTAAGGGTCAGTCTGGAATCCATAATGCTTGCAAACTTAATGTTGCTGTCAACATTTTTTTTCTATCAAACACCATACAAATTCCTAGTTTGACATTGCATATTTCACTAGAGGTCACTGTCTTGGTTTATTGACTGGATGGCTTTTGCCTGTTACAGGCTTTCCAGCTGTGGCAAGGTGTTTGCGGCACATGCAGTATTAAGGCCTCTCTAATGCAACCTTTGGTTTGTGTCCAGATCCCGCTCCTCATCCTCTCTGATGACATTGAAGTAGTCTCACGTTGTCTCACCGAATAAAGCGCATGGTTTTAAATATTCTATGTCTTGATTTAACAGGTCACTGTCACTATAATTTGCAGTATTTTACCTCCTTTGACTAAAAATATCCATCAGACTGAAAGCGGCGAAGTGTGTGCACATGGATTGGTATGATAGACATGTGCATCTCTGCAGGTGCACATGTTATTTGAAAGTCTTGAGAGTCGTGTACAACAGGAGGGAGCGGGTACAGTACAGCGTGCAGCTACAGCCTCAACATAGCCTGAAGCTTATGGTTCCACAGCTAAATTGCCAGCACCAACTCTCAGTTCTCAAGGGAGAAAATCGATTCCAGCACATTGCTTCACACTTTAGCTGCTCTGTGTCTTGCCTCAGCACGGTGCATGCTAGAATATTCATATATATATTTTTTATCTTTTTATTTAGCAGATTATTACATCACAGCATCGCACACAAAAATAATCTGGGAACCATCGGGCAGTTGGCTTGCTGCATATGCATTCATCAAGACGCGAAGGTCTGAGTGTGGATGGATGTCGGTGCTGCCTGTAGGGACATGGCAGAGGACAGGTCAGCTGAATAGGTAGTGCTAAAATGTAGGTGGGCGAGAGCAGCCAAACACTGTAAATCCTAACAACCCTGATGTCGAAAGACTTGACAGAGCAAAGAGAGGCAGAGAGGGCTCTGTCTAAATCCCTCCAGGGGAAACCGCCTGCACTAGACTTGAATTTCTGCTGGCTATACTCATTATTTCTGTCTCTAGATAAGGATGATTTTGACGTAATGTTCAGCAGCACGGCCCGTTGGACACGGCTACATGGCGACGCTCTGCACAGGCAACTCTTGTGCAGCGAAGGCAGAGCTCTGGCATTTTGTGGAGGGCTTGGGGAGAGTTTGTGTCTCATTTTAATCTTTATAATGGGAGGTATAATTACTGTCATTTAACGATGATGATTCCTAATGAGAAAGCATCGCAGCATAGGTGGATGGTGTTGCGAAAACAAGGCTTTTTATGGCCCGTTTTGGGCATGTTATAGCAGGAATTAATAACCTTAATTGCAACGTTTATCTGCCTGGGTCATTTTTATTGTGCGCGCTGGCTCATTGGGACACTGACTGAAACACAGCCATTGTTAATGTCATTAGTTAGATCTGTGCTGTTCCTGCATTGACATGTCAGCCATGAAAAAGTCCAATTGCCCATTAACCCGTCTACCTGTGTATAAGTGTTTTCACTAAAAACTCACACCGGACTTCAGAATTTGATAGAGGGGCCACTTTGTTTGGGTACACCTGTTCATATCTATTGTGATTAAAATACGTACGCAGACAATATAACAATTCTACTTTGAATGTTTTGAATTCTCAGGGGTAAACGTAACGGCAGCGTGTAGTTGTTTGTGTCGGAGCTGTCAGGTCGGTGAAGGTCAGCGGACTATTTTCGTTCTGCTGCTGTTGGCAGTTCGGTGAGCACTTGAGATGCACAGGGTCTTCCCCATGCTAATTGGCATGGTACCGAACAATGACACAAAATAAATACAGAAGCTTAGACAGGGAGTCTGACTTTGTTCTGGCACATTCTGGTATAATATCCTACACTGTGATGAAGAGAGTAATTAAGAGAAGCAGGGAAAAGGGGGGGGGGGGGAGGGGCTAAAGAGGAGAGGAATACGATGTGCGTAGAGGTAAACTGTCACACTTCTTCAGCTGAGCTGACAGAGGAAGCCAACAGGCAGGTAAACCCAAACCACACGAGTGCCAAAAATCCTGTCCTCTCATTGACTTGCTGTCTTTTCTAGTCTTTCCCTGAATCACTTTGTTCCTGATGAATAACTTGCTTAAATGTTGAGACTCAGCCTGGCCTAACACTTTGTGCAAAAAAAAAAAAAGGAATGAATACAAAAAGAATGGAAAGCCTTTATTGCCGTTGTACTGTACAAAATACAATCAAATGAATTGCTACTCCTGGTTGGTGCATACAATTTCAAAATGAAAAATGTGAAAGGAACACATTTCACAAAATGTTTCACAGTTAAAAACAATCTAAATAAAAACAAACAGATGCCCAGTTAAAAAAGTACCACAGGCTGCAGATTGCACAGTTCACAGTAGTTATTGCAACGCAAAATAATGATGTAGTGTTTTTTTCCACCACCACCATCCATGGTCCGGATGTCTGGATGTGCTGTAGTATGGTTCTGGACAGAAGTTTGATCAGATTATCTGACCAGCAAGTCTGCCTCTGCACTTCCTCGTCGTCCTCGGGAGTGAGCCGGGAGACCGCCACCATGTGCCGTCAGCGCGGCCGCAAATGAATCACTGTTCTGAAAGGGAACCGTGTCCACACCGCTCACTGGAATGGCCGTTTAGCATCGGGTCATACTGTCATTTAACCAGTACCTAAGACAAACCTGAGAGACCAAGACCAATAATAAACTGGGGGCCTATCATGTGTGGATGGTGAAAATTGGTTCTTGAGCGGTGCTCAAGATCCTTCAGCAGAGTGAGACTAATGTTATCACAGCTGAGAGCTAAAATGGCCATCGGTCTTGGCTGTGCCTGTAGGTTTGAAGGGATCCCTGCCGTTATTTCTCAATAATGTTTCTTCTCCCTCTGTCTCCAGGGAAATACTCCTCCAGTGGTGGTGAACACAGACACGCTCGATGGTTCCCCATATGTAAGGATTATGTTTAATCTTCTTTTTATTGTATCAGCGTGTCAGGCTCGACCACATGTCTCATTTAACTGCCTTAACAGTCGCTGTGCATTATCAGTTATTCCATTACTTCCCCAGCATCCAGGTACAGTACTAGGCTTTAATTTGAATGATAACAATGATTCATTTTTTACTCATTTTTGACTTTAAACAAGGTTACTCACATTACCTCATTTGATTTAGAGTCTTTTAGTGAGGCCATTTTTAAAAACGAAAAGCAGCGAACATATTATCATGAACTGTGAGGGATTAGAGGACGAGGCTTCTCAGAGAAAAGCCTGCCACCTAAGACCAGAATGTCTGCACCACTACGGAACGAAGAAAAGTTGTTTTCTAGGTCAGACACCGAAAACAGAGAAGTCTGACGTTCTTTGAATCCACCCTTTCTCAGGGGCTGGGGTAAAGATGACATATACTGTAACGTAGCTGTCCAGAGACGAATTAGACTGAAAGAATCGAGCTGCTATTATCATACGTACAGTACATCAAAGAGGAGCAAAACGATTTTGGATTAAAAAACGTCTGGTCAATAATTCAATTTTGGTGATTATGACGCTGTGTTCAGGGGCTGAGGGGACGATACGTGACTTCTGAGTCAGTTCTCCAACCAACGAGAGGGCAGCAGCTGAACCATTATGAACTTTTGACTCTTATTTTTGTGCATACTTCACAACAACTTGTACAGTTTAAATTGTGCAATAGCACCAACAATTCCAATGATACCTTAAAATCTTATTTTCTCTTCTTGACACAACGATCTAACATCTGTTTCTGACAGGTGAATGGGACAGAAGGGGAAATCGAGTATGAGGAGATCACACTGGAGAGAGTGAGTCCGAGAAAACTATATCTTAAATTTTTGACATACTTACAGAGTACGTATAACAGCATCTGTGGAGCCTGTCGATTTTTAGTGGCTTTAGTCTTATGATATAAAGAGCCACTCGCTTATGT
This sequence comes from Scophthalmus maximus, assembly GCF_022379125.1. Classification (NCBI taxonomy): domain Eukaryota; kingdom Metazoa; phylum Chordata; class Actinopteri; order Pleuronectiformes; family Scophthalmidae; genus Scophthalmus; species Scophthalmus maximus. The sequence continues at coordinate 15,618,461 of NC_061516.1, read as the reverse complement.
CCAATGCCCCTGATGTGATTAATAGACATTATGTGTGTGTTTGTGTGGATTTGCCCCTGCAGGGAAACTCAGGCCTGGGCTTCAGCATTGCAGGGGGGACAGACAACCCCCATGTGGGTGACGACCCCAGCATCTTCATCACCAAAATCATACCTGGAGGGGCCGCGGCTCAGGATGGACGGCTGAGGTAGAAAAGCTCACACACAAAGTTACAGTATAAGCACAAAGCCAGTCTGAACAGCGTGTGTTATATTTCCCGCGTCAAAGAAATATGAAATCCACCTTCCTCCCCATTTTATTTTCACTGAATCCACTGATACAACCTGTCACTTTTCCATTACGACAGCTAAGTAGTACTGTAGTATAGTATTGTCTGTCCCGCTGAACAGCATCAGCCAGGTTGACTGTTTAATCCAAGATCTCAATACTTCAACCAAACTACCATCTTGTACTACTTTTATGTATTTCAACTCAAAATGATCAATGCTCTTTGAAAGTAGTAAAGTAATAATAATCTGTGGAAAATTCTAAAGGATCCTCTTACACGAATATGTAATAGTATCTAATTTCCCGGCTTTTATAGGAAGCTGTAGTTCAGCATTTGCCTTTCTGAATAAAAAAGATTTTTAAAAATTGGCCTATATGAGCCTTTCACGGATATATTGGTGATATGAAACATATGAAAATGTATATTTTACAGAATAAACAATGCAGAAAAAAACATGCATCGATGTTTATATTTTCAAATGAAAATCATTTCTATATATTTGGTTGTATTGGAGGTTATTGTTAATAGTTATTGATTTGGTTCATGTTTAAACAACATCTAAAGAATTGTTATTTATGTGTGTGTGTGTGTGTGCGTGTTAGACATTTTTACTTTAATCGGTTGAGCTGTTTTCCCTATCACACTGCAATAAGCAAGACATGTACACAGTCTTTCTACTCTTTACAGTTGACCTATAAACGTCCATCTGGAATGACTTCAGAGTTTAAAGCAGGCCTGGAGAAAACACTTACGTTTGCCTGAATGCTCTTTTTGTTTCCTTCTGTTTTTTTTTGTTTTTTTTTTTGCGTGCCCGTGACAGTCTGCTTTGCAACAACATATCTGAACAATCTTGAAAGTCCTATGAACGCCATGTTGCTTTCCGACTGTTTGCACTCTCTCTTTGATGGTTCAAACACAAAAACATTTTCAGTCAGGGTAATTCTTCCACGCTGAATGATTCATGTGAGGGATCCTTGAAAATCTGAACAAAGAACCCTGAGAGGTTTGCAAGAGCAGAGCTGTACATTATTTACACTGCATGTGCATAAATTGTTCATATATATATATATTAGTATTTATTATACTCCCTCCCAAACTATATACAATATGCAGTTCAAACTGTGTACAGTCTTTTGGATGAAGACGTCAGCAGCCAATGGTTGGTTACCTTTGGATTTGGCTTCAGTGATGTCAGTGGTTAAGCCTCGAGGAATCATCTCAGTCTTACAAAATTTTACGCACCATAATATTCAGAGCCGTAAAATCAATTTGGAACACATGAATGGAATAGTGATAAGGGGAGTTTTTTAGGCCCTTGGAGGGAGAATGTCTACTTCTGAAAATAGCTATTTCATCAAAAATCTTGCTTGAAAATCACTTACACTTCAAGTCCTCGTACTGAGATTTTCAAGAAGCGTAAACCCAAAGAGAGCTACAGCAGACAACCTTTGAGCTAGATCAACAGCAGCACACAGGTTTTTAACCTGGTTGTTATTGGATATTGAGAGGGGGGGAGACCAGATGTCTGGGGTGAAACTGGATCCCCTACAAGTGTTAAATGAAGATTGACTCCTCCTGACCTCATCTAGTGGAGGATTACACCCAATTTCTCACAAAACTCACGTTGTATTCTCACTTTCCCTCCCACTGTCTCTCTGTCTCTCTGTCTCTCGCCCTCCTTGTTTCTTCTTAGTGTGAACGACTGCATCTTATTTGTGAATGATGTGGATGTGCGGGAGGTGACACACAGCCAAGCCGTGGAGGCTCTCAAGGAGGCAGGTGCTATCGTCCGCCTCTACGTTCTCCGCAGGAAACCCGCGGCGGAGAAAGTCACCGAACTCAAACTCATCAAAGGGCCTAAAGGTTTGTGGAAGTATGGATCGGTGTACACGGCTACAACACTTTAGTGTGGGATCAAGGATTTTTTTTTCTTTTATAAGAAGCCGTGCCCTCTGGATTTAACAAATCTGCTCTGGGTTAACCCCTGCCTCCTCTGCCTCTCTCACTGCCTTCTTTTCTCAGGATTGGGTTTCAGCATCGCCGGAGGGGTGGGAAACCAGCACATACCGGGTGATAACAGCATCTACGTCACCAAGATCATTGAAGGCGGAGCGGCTCATAAAGATGGGCGTCTGCAGATCGGGGACAAGATCTTAGCGGTCAGTTATTACAGCATACAGCAGAGATATGTGCCCACACACATGCACGTCACAGGTAGCCTCAGACTCTCTCCCTGTTATAAGCCCACATTCATATTCATATTCACACACATACAAACCTATTAGCAGCAGTGACCTATCAAGAGCCCAGATAAATTACAGCTGCCATGTTCATGCCCTGAATTAGCATGTGGATAGATGTAGTGTAGGCTGGAATAAATGTTGAACTGAGGCATTACGACAACGAAACAGAAAGCAGCACTACTGCCATCTGCTGGAGAACCGAGAGACTGTGACACAGCGGCTGACGACGAGCTCGATGCCAGCAACCTCAAAATGGTGCTGGGCTTTTATTAAATGGTGCCTGAGCTAATTAATACACTACCTCAAGGTGAGATGTGGCAAACTGTTCAAAAAAATACAATTACAATCAATGACTGTGTTAATTTATAAGCAATAATGCTCTTTTTTTTGGTAACCTCTATATAAGGGTGGTGGCACATTACTTTTAGGGAGCGCCCACCCAGGGGGAAAACAAAGAGTAGAGAACACCAGGAGCATTATTTTGAGCTTATCTTGTCTTCACGGGAAACCACCAGCTCAATATTTACAACAGATGTAGATTACAGTAATAAATATTGCAGAATGGTGACTTGGAATGAATTCATGATACATTTGGCAGATCTTTTGAGAGTCTGCCATCTTCATACTGATGTCCACACACTGACTAATAAGTTGAGGCTTATTGATTGAGCGTAAACATTTACATTTTAATGTGCCTCTTGCGCACATAGTCAGTTCATCACTGGGATGATATGATTGCGCTGGATAAAAAAAAAAAAGACTGTTGTAAATGTAAATGTAAATTTGTCAGTATGGGCTCAGACAGCTGCGGTCTGCTGCTGGTGACGCCGACTGTGTTTCCCCGACAGGTGAACAATGTGTGTCTGGAGGACGTGATGCACGAGGATGCGGTGGGGGCTCTGAAGAACACAGCCGAGGTGGTGTACCTCAGGGTGGCCAAGCCCAACAACCTGTTCCTGACCAACTCCTACAACCCTCCAGACCTCACCAGCAGTAAGCCCCTCCCCTCCCCTCTCCTCTCCTCTCCTCTCCTGACACACACACACACACTGGGTTATATACAGCAAGCTTAACTCAGGGCACAGCACTTGATGTCCTGCCTTCGAAAGGTGTATGATGTACAAAGCCCACCTAATGCAAGACTCTTGTTCAGATTTCAACCAAACGTCAACGACGTTAGAGGGAATAACATCTTCTTTGTAAATCACTAGAGATGACTGTGGCAAATCTGCCTCTTGATGAAAGTCTGCCCTTGTAACAGAAGAACGCAATTGGCTTTCATGAGACGATATCAAACCATGTTTCCTCCTACACATAAAGGAAATATCACATTACACAAACGCATTCACTCGGTGGAAAAACCAATAGACAGAAGTTTGAACCTCTATTTTAGCTGATGCTGCACAACTGTGTACAGTTCCCCTCTGGTATATAATACCCCTTTGTGTGTGTGTGTGTGTGTGTGTGTGTGTGTGTGTGTGTGTGTGTGTGTGTGTGTGTGTGTGTGTGTGTGTGTATGTGTGTGTGTGTGTGTGTGTGTGTGTGTGTGTGTATTTTCCCAGCTTATTCCCACATGGATACTGAACTCAGCCACCCAAATTACCTTGGCTCAGATTACCCACAAGCCCTCACTCCCACCTCACCTAGTCGGTTTTCTCCTGTTCTGCATGGCATGATGGGAGATGATGACATCCCCAGGTGAGCAATGATCTGTTGACTGTACATTTCCACATACATAAATGAAATGTATTGTTATTATTATTATATATTGATTTATCATTAGCAGTGTTTGCAGTAGTAGTAGTAATAGTATTAGCACTAGCAGTATTCGGGTTAATATTAGTGTTTATATTGTAGTTTCTACTGTGAAAAGTTTAATTGATACGGTGGCCGTCTCAAAATTCTATTAATTCTGTATATTTTCTGCTAACATGGTATATATATATATATATTATCTCCTTGAGTTTACATTGCATTTCTACTCATTTATTACTTTTTGAAATGATGTTTCTTTCTATTTGTATAACACGGCAAATGTCCCCGTTGTGGGACTATAATAAAGGATTATTTTATCTAATCTTATCTCTTCATCAGGGAGCCTCGCAGAGTTTTGATCCACCGGGGCTCCACAGGTCTGGGATTCAACATTGTCGGGGGAGAAGACGGAGAGGGAATCTTTATCTCCTTCATCCTGGCAGGAGGGCCAGCGGACCTCAGCGGCGAGCTGCACAAGGGCGATCAGATCCTCAGTGTAAAGACACATTAATCTTCATCAACACACTCATTCATCCTACAGTGGAGCAGAGTGGTTTTTCAGCTGCTGCTGTTTAACGGTCATGCGGTGTGCGTGTTCCATCAGGTGAACGGCGTGGACCTGCGCATGGCCACGCACGAACAGGCAGCGGCGGCACTGAAGAACGCCGGCCAGACGGTGACCATCATCGCTCAGTATCGACCCGATGGTACAGACACAACTGCCACACGCCTTCATACAAAGATTTTGTCATGCATGCAGGTTTTAATCTAATGAGACTTACACTTTAAATAAGTCAAAAATAATGTTCTACTTAATCACCTCACATATTTTTATTGCTGGTTTTCTTTATTATTTCTGGCTTCCTTCTGAGACTTGTGTGCAATATCTAAAAAAGAAAAACACATTACCAAAGAGTGCTAATGTAGGCAATGGGCAAAGATCAAATTTAGCTACAAACAAAAATAATCGCTGAGTTTTTAGGGCCATTACCTTCCCACTGGTTCCCATTTGAATTTGGGAAGAAGGGGGCACCGGTTACAGGCCGGTGCCGTTAGTGTAGTTGGATTGATGCATTTTCCATCAGTTATGAGGCAAAACCTTTCATGTGTGTGAGTTTCTGTGTTGCAGAGTACAGCCGCTTCGAGGCAAAGATCCATGACTTGCGGGAACAGCTGATGAACAGCAGCATGGGCTCGGGGACCACGACGCTAAGGAGCAACCCGAAGAGAGGCTTCTACATCAGGTCTCACACTTCAGACAAATAGAAACAGAACCGTTGGTTCAACGTGACACAGGTGAAACAGTCAGTGGCTACAAGGGTGGATTGCTTCCATGTAGCAGAGGGCCGTCTGATTTAGATTCCATTTCGCATTAGGCCTGTGGCGATGACTACTTTTTGTCGCACAATATATTGACCCAGAAATTATTGCGATAAACAATATTATCGTCATTTTAAGGACATTTTTTAACAACTGAATCATGAGCTTGCTTGTTGCGTATGCAAGTCCTACACGATTTGTGTCGCTGCTGAGAGAAATGTTATCAAAAGTTTACACTTGCGTTTAGGCCTCAGACAAAACAAGCAATTCGAAGACACGGTGCCTTTAGAAAAAACTAAGAAATCCACATTTTCTGACATTTCATAGGACAAAACAACAAAACCAATAATTGATAAATCATACGGACGAGAACAGATGAGAGGACAGAAGCAGCGACACTTTGCTGGACTGTCGTTGACGTTCGTTCTCTCGTCGACAAACATGCATGTAAACACAACGGCTTCTATTGAGGTCAATAAAAATGATTGAGCTCATATTCATTTATCGTAGGGTAAGTCGATAACAGGCCTATTTGGCATAAATATGAAGAGAATCCCACTGCACTGCTGTGCTCACTGTGATTTACACTATTTCATATTCACTGTACCAAACTGTTCACGCCAACTTACTGAAAACTTAAAAAGCAAGAAAGGCCATAGAGATCACCACTTCATCCCATAGACTCGCTGTGTGCAGGAGTTCAGAACGCCTGTGAACATCAGTTAGTGCAACACATTATACGTTGGCCAAAATGCCAAATTATTGCGAAGCTCACCCCATGATGCACATCTATCTATCTATCACAACTACGTACTTCAAACCCCTGGAGGAGCAGGATCAATCCAACCAACAGTGTCAGGACAGAAGTAAAGGATGTCAGAGAAAGACTGATGCGCTACACAGAAAAGATGATGATCACAACGACCCACACACACACACTCACAACCCAGCCAGTTGAAACATCCAGTTGACAAACCATACAGTCATCTACAGCTATGATGAACATCTCCAGAATACATACAGATGAATACGCCGGTCTTACCTTTAGAAGATCTTGATACTTGATATCCTCTGTACATCGTCCTGGGCGTCTCCTGTGGCATATCATGTATCCAAGGTCTTTCAAAATCCGCCGGTTGTTGGTTCGAGCCAACCATGTGAGTCGGAGGTGAACGTGTGTGTGTGTCATTGTCCCGTCGCCATGTTACTGTGGTTTCCCTCCAAAAAGAGCTCTCCCGCTGTGCCCACTGAGCTGCCAGAGCAGCTTCTCCTCCCTCCCGCTCGTTTATTGTTCTCAATCACAACGGAACCACGAGCATGCTGGTTGACAGTTGTGTCAATCGTGTATTTGCCGCGACGTCTCGAGCCGCTGCTCGGGGCTCGACAGGTGAACTTCACCTGGAGACATTTGGTTTTGTTTCTCTCCCTCCGTCTTTGTCACGTGGTCCAATCAGAGCCCGTCGGGGTGAGGCCGCCATCACCGCCACTGAGTGGCGACAGAGAGGTGTTTGACACAAAAGGAGTCTGATAACAAAAGATAACAGAAGAAGAAGGGTGATTTTTTTTTTAACTTTTCGGTAGCGACACGGGGCATGTCCATCAAAACGCAAACATTTAGAGACGTGCAATTCCAAAATGGCGGAGAATTTCTTTCGCGTGAACCAACTCGGGTCCTTTGCGCTTTGTCACAGAGGATTGACTTCACCTCTGAGCAGCTGAATCATGTTCGCACGGGTGTTTTCTTTCCTTCTGCAGACGGTCACTCATTTTCTTGATTATTATTTATTCTTTTCTAATTTTCAAAGTTTTCTAGACGACTGTACTGGATAGAAAAAAAAGTTTGAGTCCTCCCTGTTTACCTTCATTTTTTGCATTCAAATGTGGCTTCGGTTGCAAAATGTGCAGGTCTGTCTCTGTCAGTACACACACAAGATGTTTCATTTGGTGCAGCCTTTTTGAAATTACACCTTGGATTTGGATATTTCTCAAAAAGAGGATGCTACAACAGTATGAGGTCCCTTGAGCAAAATGCAAAATGACAGTTCACATTACTGGTGTTCAGGGGGTTAAGTGGAATTTAAAGTCGTTTTCTTTTTGTCTTTATTTCATCAATGAAATGAATGAATGATTGATATTCTTTCATCGGCCAGGGCTCTTTTTGACTACGACAAGACTGCGGACTGTGGCTTCCTCAGTCAAGCACTGGGCTTCAGGTTTGGGGACGTGCTGCACGTGCTGGACTGCGGAGATGAGGAGTGGTGGCAGGCCCGGAAAGTCAGCCCCCAGAATGAGGCAGAAGAGGTCGGCTTCATCCCCAGCAAGCACAGGTCCGGGGGGGTGACTGATCTTTTATTATGTTTCACCAGCGTAAAAAAAAACCAAAAACAAGACATAACTCAACTAGCCTCCTCATATTAGAGTTATAGGTTAGGTAGCAAACTGACTGTGATTTATTGAAAAGCTTTGTAGTTGGTTCACAATTTTTGGAGCTTGATTGTTCATATATTTGAACAAAAGTAGACCCACATGCTGTAAGATAACCTGTGTGTAAAAAGCCATTGACTTGCGATCGATGTGGTGTTAATCCCACAACCACTTCCAATGTAATGTTTTCATTTGTCTATCCTCATCTCGACAGGGTGGAAAGAAAAGAGTGGTCTCGCGCTAACACCAAAGAGAGGGTGAGTTAATTCGCCGGAGCTAGTTCTCTCAAACTGCCCCCCCCCCCCCCCCGTGTAAAACTCTGCTCTCGTGTCTGTTGCAGGACCATGGTCGAGACAGCTTGGGCACTCTAGGTAACTTGTTTGAAGCATGAATGTTCTGTATATCGACACTGCAAGCTGCCATTTACACATTCTGACTGATATAACATTCTGAAGGATGCTGTTTTGTGTATCCATCACAAGACTAATACCTCAATCCAGAGTGCAAATAGCAGCATCTGATGCAAACCGCGTTCATAAAATCACAAGTACAAACACAAAGTCGCACACATTCAGGACTATAAACCTAAATGTCATTTTGTAATTGTAAAAAGAAAGTTGGCTGAATGTGTCTGTGCTCTGTCTCCAGGGAGAGATAAAACATCACAAAGTTATGAGACAGTCACCCAAGTGGAAGGTAAGGTCATCGAGGGAGAAAGTGCATTCTTTAAGCCTTTTATATGAAATTGCACTTTTGAGTTCTGTTTTCTGAATGCCCCCACTCTCTCTCTGGTCGTGCTCAGTTCATTACGCGCGGCCCATCATCATTCTGGGTCCTGTGAAGGACAGGATAAACGACGACCTGTTGTCTGAGTTCCCAGATAAGTTTGGATCCTGTGTCCCACGTAAGTGGTTTGTGCCGTCAGTCTCAGACTGACTCACTCTCTGCTTGTAATTGTATGTCAGTGCTGCCACCTGCAGCCATGTAGGGTTACATCTGCATGATTGTTTCCCTCTCAGAGAACTCATTGTGAGTGTATGCGCTGCTTTTACATTTTAATGTTCTTTGCCTGATAAGACACCACGCGGCCCAAGAGGGAATATGAGGTGGATGGACGGGACTATCACTTTGTGTCGTCACGGGAACAGATGGAGAAGGACATCCAGAGCCATCGGTTCATCGAGGCCGGCCAGTACAACAGTCACCTGTATGGCACCAGTGTGCAGAGTGTCCGCGAGGTGGCAGAGCAGGTGCACAGCAACATCTTTTCCGGAGCTATAGAAATTAATTGCAAAAATAGCATTTTACTTTTGTTTTTCCTGTCTTATATTGTTAGTGATTTGATAACTTAAGCTAATTGCTCAATTATATACTGTGCATGATTATATTATTAGACACATTCATTATATTCAAACATGATGAGTTTATTGATGAGCAAAAAAAAAAAGCAAGAAAGAAGAGAAAAGTAACTTGCCACTACCTTCTATGGCTTGTTGCCTAATTAACTGGGGATTTTGAATTCATAACTGAAATAACAGTGTGTGTTTACCACCAATCCTCATTACCTCCATCCCTGCACATGTGCACAAGCAGCAGGGGAAACACTGCATCCTGGATGTATCGGCCAACGCTGTGCGCAGACTACAAGCAGCTCAGCTTCATCCCATCGCCATCTTTGTGCGGCCCAAGTCACTGGAGAATGTCTTGTACGTACTGCAGACGTTCTGATAATGTTTTGTTCAACAGAAACTGAATAAGTTGTACATCATCAACACATTGTATGTTACAGTAGATTATTTTGTATGCGGTGTTAACAGAGAGATCAACACTCGCCTGACGGAGGAGCAGGCGAGGAAAGGAATGGACCGAGCCCTCAAACTAGAACAGGACTTTCTAGAGTGTTTTTCAGGTGAGCACACACACACACACACAGACGGACAGACAGACATGCTGTTTAACACAAGGTACCGACACAGACCCTGGGATTTTTAAGTATGGAATATGGAATATGGCAGCACCAGATGGTAAAATTGAGCTAATGTCCTTATTTAAATTTTTTTTGTTTAATGCTGACAAATGTGAATGCAATATCATGCCCCCTCCACAAGGAGGCGCTCCACATTCACATATTCCTGCTATTGCTGAATGAGTTGAATGAGAAAATGACTGCGTTCTCGGGGCGACTGAAGGATTTTTTTACATTTAAGAGACACATTTAGGGCAAATCACAGCAGTCGCCAGACAAATGAATGTGAGGTTCCCTGACAAATCCACCGCTGTCGACAATTTATAACAAACCATGAACAGCTGCCATATGTGACATTTCATCAGCCGCTGAGAAAATATGTGAGACGGAATAAATACGTGGGAGACTTGGTTGACATACATACATACATAATGTAAATGTGCCTTTTGTATAACATTCAGAACTCACACAACACATTTCATCAAAGTGCATATTAATTTTGTATCATAACTGATTGTTCCTCACAGTGTCTTGCAAACACATCTGATAAACTTCCATCTCTTTCTTCTTTTCTTCCATCTCCCCCCCTCCCCCTCTTATGTCTCCTGCTGTCTCTCCTCTCTCTTTGTTTTGCCACTGCCTGCGCCATTTCTTCTATTTTTCTCCATTCCTCTTTGTTGTCTCTCCTTCCCTGACACATCCTGCTGCAGCTGTCGTGGAAGGGGACAGCTTTGAAGAGGTCTATCACAAAGTAAAGACAGTGATCGAGGAGCAATCAGGGCCTTACATCTGGATCCCCACTCGGGAGAGGCTGTGATGCTGCCCCCTGCCCGGCCGCCCTTCCCTCACAACCACCAACTGACACCACCCTTCACCCTCACAGCCAAGCCAGCCTCGCCTGCCTGCCTGTCTGTCCTCCAGCAAAGTCAGTGCTTAGGCAATCACTGAGAATGACACAGAGAGACAAATGCATACTAAGACAAACACAGAAACAAGTGACACACACAGGAAGTGACACAGCGAGGCAAAGAATGATACCAAAAAAAAGAGAAGAGACACTGAGACAGATGTGAACACAGTTATGTGTAGTGAGGCTGACAGACTGAGAGGAAAGACTAAACCAGTATTCTACTTTGATGAGGCAGGACTGAGTCTTTAGGTCCCGTTCACATATAGCATTAAAATGCATCTTGGTCACAAGTGGACAGATTTAAATACAGGTATGAATGCATCCAAAACTGGGAATGCGAATGTCCTAAAGGCAGTTGATTTAGCAAAGCCAAACAGTTGAGTTTGATAGATTCAGGTTGCGGTTTCTCAACGGATAAAATCTCGTATGAAGCGCAATCAAATCACAAGTGGCCACTTGAGAGATTTTTCTGATGCATTTTGATGCCAGGTGTGAGTTGCAGTCCATGTCGTCTGGATCTAGACACAATCCGGATATACCTGGACACACGAGACGTTAGGTCTGAGCAGGGCTTGAAAGAGAGTAGAGGGACGGACGTATTAAGACCACCTCACCCTCCCCGCCCCTCGGACGCCTCACGCTGAACCCCCCCGCGCGCCTATGTCTGAGATGGAGGTGCCCAAAAAGACACCGGCCCCTCCTTTTTATATCAGCTCCTGGCTTTCTCCTCCTCCTCCTGTCAGCTCTGCCTTGTTTCACGACAGGAAAGGGAGAAGACAAGGACAAGGAGCCCAGGTCTTACTGAGTCCTCCTTGACCAGGAGTCCCTTCTTGGCAAAGAGTCCTCTTTTTGTGTGAATCTCCTCTCGGTTCTGGGTGTGAACTCAGACTCGCACCCCAGTGACCAAGGCTGACATTTGCTCAGTCGCCCATGTTGAATATTGCGAGGCATTATTTAAAAGCAGTTTGAATAATTTTAATGATTAAAAAACAACAACTCATATGCTGAATTTGTGCATGCATCCTTAAAGACAATGGAGACAGGAGAAAAAAAACAATGGAAAAATCTGACTTAAAAAAAGACAAATATACCATGAAAAGAAAGGCGAGTAAGTAGGTTGTGTTCTCCTTCACCGCCTCCTTATTGTGAAGGAGTTTTTTTTAGCATGTCTCAAGAAAGAAGAAGAGAAGAGAGACGAGGTCATGATACATGATCACGAGAGGCCAGTCCTGAGCTCGGTAGACGCTCTGACATCCCGTTTAGCCTCGGCTCTCTTATGCACACACACCTAACACACCAACACGCTATCACACACACACACTCACACACACTTACCCACTGACACACACACACAGAGTTGTAACCTCAGCTGTAACCTAGCACACTCCTCTGCAGGGGGACTGGCTGTTCTGACCTGCTAGTCGGAATCCAGGATGAATGTTATCTCTCTAGGCACAAACAGCGGAGCTGTTCGCTTCATCCCGCCGCAGCCGACCCACCGATCACTCTTCCAAAAAGAATCCCTCAGCCGCAGACGTACACACTGTTTCCAGTGGCCGCAGTAAAAGCCATGGCGTGTGCGTATGTGTGCGTGTCTGCGAGAGCTTGTGCGGGTGTGTATGTGCGTGTGCGTCTCTCTCTGTGTGTGCGTGTGCGCGCATTTGTGCGGGAAAAACTCCTCTGTGTGGGAGGAATAGGTCTTCTTTTATTCTCTCTCTTCCACTTTTTCTCTGCTTCTTTCTCTCTCGTGTGTCCACACAAATTAGCTAAGTCATGTTTAACAAATAAATGGCCTATATATATAAATATGAATATAAATATATATATATATCTTTTTTATGACAATTTCTAACGGGACAGTCTGTAAAAATCAACATCTACAAACAATATTCCATAGATTTTCTTTGGTTAATATTGCTGTTTGTTTGTTGAATTTACTCACGTTCCCATTGTATCGCTGTAAAACGATACAGCGAAGAGAAAAATACCTGAACTGGTCACGTCGGCGTAGAGCCGACCTCACGCTAGAGCTACAATCTCATACAATGTTCTTGTATATGTTGACAACGAAGTGGGACACGTACAATGCAGCTGTGTGTGTGCGTGACTGCGTGTGCATACGTGTGTTTGTTGCTTGTGTGTGCAGGTGGCAAGAAAGTGTGTGTGTGTGTGTGTGTGTGTGTGTGTGTGGGGGGGGGGGGGGGGGGGGGTGTATGTATATGGTATTTAAATTATACCATATGAGAATATCAATCCTTTATAACATCCACTGGTGGTTATAATGTATAATGCATAAATGGGTGGTGTGTGTGCGCGCGTGTGTGTGAGTGAGAGAGTGAGATACGCACATGAAGATGTAGTGCAATACTGCTATGATGTTATGCAATGAAGATGGTTTATACATGTGTCTAAGATTAAGAGAGTATTTATAAAGTTTGCACTGACGGCATTATATGCTACAGGTATCTGCAGGAAAAAGATGGTCATGGAACAACAAAGGGACTCCAAGGTTTTATGAGCATGTGTTTGTACTTTATAATTTATCCTGAATTATAAGAGTGAAGGTGGAAGTATCAATGGAAGTAACCGTATTCATATTTATTGTTTTGTTTATTTTTGCTCACTTGCTTCTCTTCGCTCACGCTGGAACAGCCGAGGCCTGCGAATGACAAGTTTCAATTTCATGTTTTTTGTTCTTATTTATTTCGAACTGTCACTGGTTCCATCTCAAGTCTGTATATTTTTGTATTTTCTTTTCTTTTTTTTCACATGGAGAGAGCTTTTGGGTCTTGGCCAGAAATGCTGTAAATATAATAGGTATGTTGGAGTGCTGCGTGGCTTTAGTTTTAGCCCTGCACACTGTTGAATCGATGCAAGTACAGAGTCCATCCGAGCCACAGCCCAGTTTATCTGCTCAAACACCGAAACAACATCTGCACACTCCAGGTGGGCAACACACACAGACACACACACACACACACACACACACACACACACAGATATCAGCACGTCCACATATCCATTTACATTTACACACTGAGAGAATCACAGAAACAGCAACACATGACAAAACATCCACAAATGGAATAATACAGTATGTTTTCAATTTCTTTATTTGAGGGTTCAATGTATTTCTTAATATCTCTCTCAGCCATCCGTATCATAGTGTGATATTCCTTATAAAATATATGAATTTTTACAGAAAAGACTGATAACAAACCTACACAAAGACAACTGATGGAGAAAAATATATTTAACAATGACAAATATCAAGCAAAATAAGATGTTCCAGTTCAGTGAAGCGCTTGTTGTAAATTAGCTATAAAATAATAAAATGAATTTAAAAATGCTTTCTGAAAATTGGACTCAGTGGCCTTGTTTTTGTCTTTGTTTTTTCATGTCGATGATTTCATGTCTTACAAATTCCACGGGCGATGACTGCAGGAAGGCAAACAGTACGGCCAGGGGAGGGCACTCATTCTCCTCTGTCTTCAGATGCTTACACAAGCTCCTCTCAGCTGCATTTTGCATTATTCGCTGGTTGCCCCCCTTCCTCTCCCCCTCTCATCAGGGGGAACCATTTTCTCCATGGAAAAGCACACAACGAGGATCCTTTCATCTGATTTCATGTTATGCTATTGTGTGTGTGTGTGTGTGTGTGTGTGTGTGTGTGTCTGTATCCCTGTGCTTCCCTCCGACTTGCAACGTACTGCTGTCCCCTGTACAGTCTTTAAAGGCACAATCTGGAATTCAAATGTACACACAAGGTTAATCCGACGACCACACACGCGATCTGACTTGTTTAAAATGACATTAACACAAGAAAGGCTATTGAGAAAAACAAAGAGCCTGTTACTCAACAGACCTCACTGACCTGGTTGGACAGTCATAACAGACCTTGTTCAATCCCACAGATTTCTTTGCTCAACTCTAGTGTAAATCCGTACAATATGAAGATACCAAATGTCAAACTGAATCGTAGGCGAACTAAATTTATGGTCTAAATGTCTAGAATATTTGAGTGAATGGCGCAGATCCTAGGTCGTAGCTTCAATGCAGAGAACAAAACAAGTGCGGAAAAGATACTGAAAGCAGATATAGACAACTTTTCGGCTTTAAGCTTGTCATTATGATGTTAAAACTAATTGCACAGTGTGGCAATAGTGCTTATATCGGTCCCTATATGTCTTGTTTCACCACGTTATTGTCTTGGCCAGCGGGACGTGGTTTTCATGGAAAAATGACGACTCGATATACGGCGCAAAAGGAACTGCTTCACCTGTAACCAAAACAAGGAAGAGAGTAACGTTCTCCTGCTGTCTATCCCCGGTGATGGAAATGGCAGGTGATGGAGCAGACGAATTGACAAAACAACTCAACTTCGTGAGAGAAAAAGTAATCCTCTTGACGGAGGAAGAAAAGCAGGCGAAGGTGAAGAGTGATAGGAAAAGAGATCAACACAAAAAGTGAACTTTTTTGTGTTGTTATTTCTATTATTTATCATTGAGGTAAATTATGAATCTCATTCTTAACGTGTCTTGTTCAGGGTCATCGTGAGGGTCAAACTAAAACATGTCACTCCTCAAAAGCATCATTCACCTGGTTGATCACAGCCTGGCCTCTGCTGAATTGTGTCAGCTTGAAGTGAAATAAAGGTTCAGAGGGAGAGAGGGGAGAACATCCATCAATGGTCATCAACAAGATTTCAACCAGCAAGCTGCCCTGCAGCCGACAGGTTACTCCCATCCGCGTGTTTCTGTTATCCTCCTCTGAGCCGCTATAACAAATGTCTGTGCAATACACCAGGGCGTGTAATGCATCTAATCTCGAGCTGGTGCAGGAATGCACAGTTGGATCCCAGAGCAAGACAGAAAATTTGCCAAAGTAATGTGGTTTTCTTCAAAAATAGTGCCTCAAATTCCCTCCTGATTAAGGGAACTGACTCACTGGATAAACTCTCTCTTTAATCATGAAAGGGATTCATGTGTCAACAACCCTCTATCTCACAGAAACAACCCGTTGCAAGCGGCGTCCTTTTCATGAGGAGGAATGAGAAATTAATGCTTCCAAATGCACCAATTAAACCAGGCCAGTGCTACAAAGCCGAATTTCACACCAAACGGCGGAAGTAGGAAACTAGCAGAGTGAAATTAGCAGCTCCAAACAGCTCGGTCGCACAAATCTTGCAGGGATCAGGATGATAGTCATTACAAGTTGCGAGTCGGTCTTTGTATCACCAGCCATTGTTCGTAGCCTGTCTCACAATAGGCTGGTAATGGAGCAGTAGCTCTTTATGCCTGCCGCCGGGGTCCAGAGCTGCAGTGACAGGGTGGGATTTGGATGAAAGAACAGCTGACATGTGTGTGGTGTGAGTGATTGGAGAGAAGTCTCGACCGAGAATCATCTCAAAGCATTCGAAGGACCTAAAAACTACTCATATACTTCAGCATTGGGAAAACCAGTGGAGCACAAACCTGTCACACAACTCAAAGGCTGTATTATAAGTGGACCTTAAGGCACAGCCCCGGAGTTGTTTCAAGCATCAGTCATCCCTGAACATTTAGTCGTGACTTGCAGTTCACACCCCAGACTCCGAGATTGTCACCTTAAATGCTGAGACCTTAGAAGTGGTGTTGCACGGGAAAGTTTTCAGGAGATCTAGGTCCACACTCATTTTTTAATTCATTGCATTTGCCAGATTTCTTTCTACCTCCCCCTTTGCATGAGCTGTCAGATAAGTGTGTCTGTATTCTTCTGCACAGACTCAATTATAGGGTCACGGTAATCCTGAGGATCCAGGATGATTACACTGCAGGCATGTTTCTATCTAGGAGTAAAAAAACAGAAAAAGAAAAAAGGAACAGATACTGTTAGTCTTTACCACGACATTTCAATCAGACCAAACACCGGCTCCACACAGGAGGTTGTCGACAGCATTTGTTACCTTCATTATAACATAACAGCTGCAGCCTGGAGCAGAGGATCAAACACAGATACTTCCATGTTCATATTTTATTATTCATTTCAGCCTGCTGCATCTTCCACTCCGTGATTCTTCGTCCCCTCTTTTTTCGCTCCCTCGGTCATTAGGTGGTAGCAGGTTCCCGTCGCGTAATTGTTTGTGCAGGACAACTTGGATTCTCCTCATTTGTCTTATATGTCTTGTGCTGTGTGAGTAAATCCGGATGATGTCACTTCACTGCACTTTTTATCTGCATATCACAGTGACTGCATCCAGATTAGAGGATTGGTCTTCAGAACGGTGCACGGCAGGGTGTGGTGTGTTAATGCTGCTTTAGGCTGGTTTGAAAAGAGGTGCCGTCTTTAGTTCCTTAGCCCAGGATAATACTGGCTCCTGTGGTTTTGTGCCAGAGCTCTCAGAATGAGGTTGGATTAAACCTAATGGCTTCTTCTGCCTTTTCCTGACTATTATTAGGAACTACTAAAAACACCACACTGCAGTCAACCCTACCACAGACAGATATGTGCATTCTCAAACCATGTGAGAAGGAACTGAAATGCATGGAGGAAGGCGTTTTGGCATATTCACCTCTGTGGAAAAATGTCAACTCTATACCCATTCTGCTTATTAAAACATGGCATGCTGGCTTCAGAAGAGGTGTTGCCTTCTGCGGGTAATATTTAACAACCTTGAATTGAATTGAAAATCTTCTGACTGTTTCACAATCCCAGAGTATGACAGCAGTTTTAAAATGCAGCCTTCCCGTGTCATTTTGAAGCTGCGAGGGCAGAGCTTAACCCATGGAGGCTTATAATGTCACCTACGCCAAACGCACGCTTTCATTTTTCAGCAGCAATGATAACATATGATCCCAAAATTTGAATGACTGCATAAAGGAATATTCCACTGTCAGATTCAAACTAAACATTTTTTGTTAATCTGCCCGTGTGCCTATAAGAAATTATACACAAAGTACCAAACACACTTTTAAGGAAGTACTAACTTCAATGCTTAAAAGAAGAGACAATAACAACATTATTACAGTCAGTGACAGAACAGAGGCAAAAAGGAAATGGTCTATCTAGCGGTTCTGTAATGAGTGAAGAAAGCAGCTCCTGCACGCACTGTAAAAATTCAGTTTAGCTGTTTAGCTCAGTGGGTGCCTCGTGCCATTACAGGTTGTTAGGGGTTGTTATGGGTCCCTGTAGTTACACATCTCATTGAGGCGCTGCATGTTAGGCGGCACGGTTTAGTGCACTATGTAAAGACTAAATGTAAAACCTCTCATGGCATGGCTAACACCGAGGTAGAGGGGAGTGGGCCACTGATTGCACACCAGTTGGCGGTTCACTCTGCGGCTCGCCGAGCCCTTCAGGAAACACACTCGAAAAGTGTGGGTGTAAAGTCCACAGCCGAGCGAGCAGCTCTCCGAGGCTGCACCTACACATGGTCGGTGCTTTGAGCTGAATGTTAATGTCACCATGCTGGTGTTTGTTTAGCAGCCAGGTGCGTTCGTGTTCACAGTCTTAACTCAGTGTTTTAGCCACATTTACTAATTTGCACTAAACACAAAGAACAGCAGAGGCACACACACACACAGACATTCATACAGTGCTTCTATAGCTAGCACTTTGTCCATCAGTCATGCTGACACAGTCGTCAGGGCCAGTTTGGGGTCCTAACCCCAACCCTACACTTTGGCATGTGGAGTGGACGAGCCACCGGCCTTCTAATTTGGCCACAGCTCATGATTTAAAAAAAGGCAGGGGCTCATCAAAATCAGTTGGCTTTCGTCCCCTGGTGACCACGAATGTCTGTTCAAGATGTCATGACAATGAATCCAATTTTGAGTTTGGACCAAAGTGGTGTATTGACTGACTGACCAACAGAATGACAATACCAACCCGTCCAGTCCCTTTGGTCTGCCAAAGAATCTAATGTGATCCCCTGTGGTCACATGTTTACATTGCAAAAGCTACAGTACTACGGTGAGCGATAGGTTACAGTCGCTTGGTTCCAGGATGCTTGATAAAGCATTTGCTCCAAAGCGACACTTTCTGCTCCTCGTCCTCCTTCAGATTCTTCCTTCAGTTATAGAAAGGCCCTTCCAAACCAGCCAGACCAGTCTACAAAGTTTTACCTCCTTGCAGACTTTGGATGGCGTGTAAAGATCGGTAAATCTGGGACAACTTTCAGGTGTCTGCTTCACAGCCCCTGCAAAAATAGACACAGTGTGAACAAACAGCTGACAAATAGCCTTGTGGGAAGGTCACTCTGATCTCGGAGCACCTCAGTCTTACACTCTTATACTGTAGAAGAGGTTCTACAAGTTATAGACTCGGTGTGACGATAAAAAAAAACGGAACCTCCTAAAGCCATTTTTCAGTGCCGTTTTTCTTCACAATTATATCCTGTTGAAGCTCCCGCTGCAGCTTGCCAGTGCTGGAAGTAAGAGTCTGATTAAAGCTCATGAAGAAGAATTTCATGCAGTGCATACAGCAAATGTGACAGCTTTGGTGAGTTGAAAACCCCAAAGCATCGCCCTTAGGCATGCTGTTAGAGAGTCTATCCATAACACACTAACATATGAACAAGAAAACAGAATGGAGATGAAAAAAAAAGACAGATGTGACAGAGTAGTGCAACAAACATGGGTTTGTTGCACTACTCTGTCACATCTGTCTTTTTTTTCTTCTCTGTAAATCAATCTTACTTGTCTTACTTTCAAGATAATAAAAAAAACTCCTCTTATAGCTGGTATGTGTCAAATTCTGGAATATACAGCATGTTAGCCTGTGACAATGTCAATAGGATGGATGAATTGGATGTAATTCAGAGTCTCACCTAATTATGCTGGCATCAGTCATGAGGAAAACAAAAAGTTACAACACAAGTTGAATCCAGCGAACAAGAAACACTGGTCTATTCCCACCAAAATTAAACATGGGTCGGGCCTTGTTAGTGAGCTGGAATTGCAAATTTTCTCATTTACATTTTGTCATTTAGACCAAAAAATGTGCATTTCCTCTCATTTATGCGGCTGTCTTTCCCAGATCGTCTTCAAAAAAGGGAATCAATTCAGTTCCCCTTGAGCAAAACTCTCATTAATTATATAAGACAATGGGTTGGCCAGTTGCAGAAAAGAAATACACAGATCAGAGGGATGTCATAAAACATACAAGTTTCACAGTGGCCAGTGAGGTGGCACAGATGCAATATGATCGCTAATAATTTCCAATGAATTTTAGAAATGCTTATCATGCAAAAACATAGCAGCATACAGCAACAAAAAAAGAAAATGCAGTCGGGTTGCATCGAGTCATGTGCTATGTGTATTTTGCAGATTCCTGCGTCTTTGACCTCGACTGTGTGTGGTCAGAAGAATCAGAAGTTATCAGGCCTCTATTATTCACTTGTGCTGCTCTGTAGTTACCTTAAATGGGGAGATTATTAAATTAGCTCAGACACACTTTAATAAAGACTTTTTTTAAAATCAGCATAATGAATGGACACACAAGCTGCTTTCCCCACTGGGCCAACTCTGGGACATTGGCCTCAACATTGGACAGATTACAAGAGCAGCATGCCAGTACTTGTAGACTGGTCTCACTGAATTGTTTTTTTAGAGTAATGTTAATTACATGCAGTGTAACTATCACCGGACGTTGTGAGAATCGCTTATCAAAATAAAAGCATCCCTTCTTCCCCCTGACTTTGACTATTTTCCAAACATTCTGTTGGTTAGCTGCGACTCTGGAGGGGAGGAAGGATCGTCCACTGACCAGAGGGTTGGTTGGTGGTCCGATCCCCAGGTCCTCCTGTCCACATGCTAAAGTGACGTTGGGCAAACCAGTGAACCCCAAAACTGCCCCTGACTGCCCCTAGTGTGTGAATGGCGTGTGATTAAAAAAGGGGCTTATATAGAATGGGTGATTGTCAACAGCTCTGTATAAATAGTCCATTTACATTTTTGTTTTATTTTGAAGGTGCTCTCCGGAAACGACATATCCCATCGCGCGCGCTTGAATACGCTGTTATGTCAACGGCAGGGGGCGGGGCTTGCCGGGGCCATTGGACTCCGGGTCTGACGCGGTGATGAAACCCTCGGTGACCGGCTCGCGGAGCGGACATCGTCCCTCGGAGCCACTTTACAACTCGACCTTTTAAATTCCTGCTGTGCTGTGCTGTGCTGTGCGCACGTGTCCAGAGACATCTTCCTGCCGTCCCGTGCTAAAAAAAACAAAACCCCGCCACCTTCTCCCCAACAAGCAGCCCAAACGGTCTGGTGCTCGAGGGAAGAAGGGAAGAAAGAAAGAAAACTCACTTCGCCCGGAGAAGATGTGGAAGGAGGCGCGAGCCGACTGGTGATGGGGAGGACCATCCACGGACCTGCACTGATTCAACCTGCGCGGCCGTCGAGCTGAAGGGGGGAGGAGAATTTCAGTTGTTTTTTTTGGAGGGGGAGAGAGAAGTCTCGAGGAGCCGCGGGCACACAACAAGTTCCCAGCCGCCAGCCAGAGGAGTGAGGGGAGGTGAGGGGAGGTGAGGTGGGACCAGAGCGGCTGACACTCCCCGCGTTTGTCCCCCCCCCCCGACTGTCGACTGGGAGTTCCGCGCCCGGACTTCACCTCACAACGACTCAAAGTTGGACCGCACGGGAGAAGTTCCCCCCTCAGCCAGCCGCGTCACCGACAACAACCCTCCGGCTGCAGCGGCAGAGGAGGGGGCGCCACGGTCCTCGGTGTGCGCGCGCGCGCGTGTGTGTGTGTGTGTGTTTCTGCTGCAGTGTTGTGACCAAGGCTCCCCGTGAACACAAGTCCACTTTAAATGCGGACTGGTCCGCGGCCGGTGAGAGGCACAGCCCAGCCGCCCCCGGTGCCACCACCCGGTCCCTGACTCGCGACGCGGCGGAGGCGGCCGGTTCGTTCCGTTCCGTGTCATGGAGCTGACACGCCGGCGCGTCGTGCTGCTGCTGGGCCACATCCTCCTCAACTGGGCTCATCTGGCGTCCGCGGAGGAAGGTGAGCGGTGCCCATGCATGTGTTCCCCTCTTCCTCTTCTTCAAATGCTGCCCACACTTGTTTTCTGTGGCAGAGTGAGACGTCTCAATTAGTATTACATCCTGTTCGTTTCCAAGAGTTGAGTGCAGGAAAAAAACAGAAAAAACCCCACAAGGTAGTTTAAAACACCACACAAGACGTCGACCTAAATCTGTGGGGAGTAATCACAGACACATCACAGTGAAGAACTGTATGTTGCATTGTTATTATCATTACCCCCCCAACAATGAATGTCAGTGTGGGAATGTTCAGTCAATGTGTGTTTTTTTGTAGTTTATTTTGAAATCAAATTAAAAAAAAGAGTAAATGATGATAATGGTTTTACTATCCTGATATATTCAGTGAGGCCTTTAAAGCCGTCAGAAGGTTCCTGGGCTGTTTCCCAGGGGCCCCCTAACCAGCTTACCCTAAAATCAATACTGAAACATTCAGTGCATGGAGGCACTGAAAGGGGGAGGGGGGAGGGGTGTAGACAGATGAGGCAACTCAGCTTTTACATTTAACTTGAGGGGAGGGGAGAAAATAAAAGCTCCAATGCTTTGTATCAAATCTATTCTCTGGATCATCATTAGTGTTAGTTTCTGGCAGCAGGTTTTGACGTTAGTGGTCGAATTGGATCGGCGTTGTGAAACCCCCGCAGGGACAAAATAACTCTTGACAGGCTGGAATTATCTGTCATAATGTCCAAAGAAAATGATGGTTGTCTGGTTTTACGGGCGAGCAGAGAGCTCGGCGTCATCAGGCAGTGAAACCACCGGGCCAGAGTCTGGATCATTTTCCCTAATGCAGTTATAGTCGGAGGACCCAGTTTTCAGAAAGGAAGGTGTTTATCTCCTTCTCACTCCCCTGCCATGTCGCTGCCCCCCCTTTCTGCGTGTGACATTAATGGGGAAGTTTCAGCTCTGCTGGGTGAACTGGAAACGTTATTTTTGAGTCTGTTAAGAATGTTGCTGAGACAATTTTCAGTAAAATGGTCTCTGGAAAATAATAGGACTGTGTTTGTTGACGGATCAAAGGATCACAACTGGGTTTCTTTAAGAGCTGTTGAACCGCAGGTTTTTTTTAAAAAGAGCCTCACTGCTGTGTCGGCTGCACGCTGTTTGTGTTCCCGTGAAGACTACTGTTTATCCTTCATCGTGCTTCTTTCCCCCGTTGGTTCGGTTTGCGGGCTCACACACGCAGCCGCTTTAGGTGATGCTGTCTATGTTCCAGATGTCTTTTTCCCCTGCTTGTTAGTGTCACCAAATCAGGAATGCATTTTCAGATATAGATACTGTTTCACTGGCTGAATTCCAACATGTCTTGCTGTGTGAGTTTTAGGGGAACAAATACATTTGCCATGAAAACAGTGGGCACTTTAACAATGAGCATTTTCCTGAAGTTTGCTCATTCCAGTCCACAGTTGTTGCAAACAGGCGCACCATGAACACGCATGACTTCATATACTCTGTGGCGGGAACACATTGTCTGCTGCCTCGGGATTGAGGCGGGACGCTGCGTATTCGCTGCACAGTGTGACTGTACGAACACATGGATGTAGCGTACGGGTCATCACCCCGGCGTCTTTTGAAGCTTGAGTATAGTTGCATGTGCATAAACACCCATCTGAAGAAGAAGAAAAAAAGTTAAACCACTGCAGCTACTGCAGAGTCTGAATTCTTGCGGGAGAAACCATTGTTGACTTTGTACGTCAAGAGAGAAATCTGGGATTTTCCAGACACTCGATTTGGCTCAATGTAGAGTTTCAGTTCCTCTTGTCTTTTTTTCTCATGGACACAGAAGATTCTCAACCTCGAAGTCTCATGTGTGGGAAGTGATGTCCTGCAGGTCCTTGGCGGCAGAATGAATCGAAAAATAGAAAGTGCCTGAGAATAGTGGCGGTCGACTTTGTTCCGGTGATGTTTAGAGGATGCTGGTTCCAAACAGCTGCAGCCCTGGCACAGTGTGGAGGATGGGGTCATGGCGGGGTTCGGGGGAGGGGGGGGGGACTGACTCCACAACATCTCTGTCATGCCAAGTGTGAAAAAGATGTCTGATTTCCATGTCTTGGGTAATGGCCCGCTCCTCTGCCAGCACACTGTGGATCAACCCCCATCCCTCCCTCGTTCTCCACCTAGTAGGGAATTCTGTAACGAACTGATGGGAGGGCAGATGAAGCTCACCGCTGCCAAATCTCTCCTCCTTTTCCAACTAAAGGATAAATGAATCACTCACACATGCAACTTGAACGTTCGGCGCAGGGATCTCTCCTCCTCCTCCTGTCTCCGACTCGATAACCTATAAAGTACCCATTTTGTTTTTCTCCCTCTGCCCCTCTTTATTCCCTGCACCTATGGTTTCTCTCTTTAACTCTCTTGCGAGATGCAGCTATTGAAAAAGCACTGCAGTCTCTTCTAACCTGTTCAGGTCCAGAGGTTTAATGATATCAACACCGGTGTCAGAAGATACACAGGCAAAGTTTTCTCTCCTGTCTCTCTAATGGCCTTTTTGCAATTTAAGTGCCACTCTGTAACCTCTGTGATCATGTGAAGTTTTTGACAGACGCTCTTCATATCAATAATTAAGCTTTCATCCAAGCTGAGCACAATGTCTTAACCAAATGCTACAAAAGTTGGTCAAAGAAAATGTGTATTTGTTTCCATACTGTTATGTGAATACTGGGAGTTTTTTTTTGCATGATAGTGGGTGAGGTGGCATGAAAACCTTGCAGAAGAGGGAGGGGCGCAAAGACATGATTACAGGGCGGCAGATACGACCTCAACCGAATGGAAACGAATATGGAAAACATGATGAAAAGGTTGTATTAACTTTATATATCAATTTGAGGAAGGTAACTTAACGCAGATTCAATGTTTTTGTCTGCCACAGTTTTTGTCGAGTCCAGTGCAGCCGAAGCTTCAGTGACAAAGAAGTCACATGCTTCATATACTCATATACACGATGAATCATTCATGAGTCCGTTCTTATAGGCCTTCTTCACAGCAGACATGTTGACATGTCACACAGTAGGAGAAGCAAAGGCAAAAATAATAAGATGAATGTTTCAGGGTCCTGGTGTTTTGCATGCTGGCTCACTGTCATGTCACGGGGACACTTGAGCTGAACAGAACCATCTTTAATATGATATGTGTCCTACAATGACATGTCAAAATGTCCCCCGCGAAAAAAAAGGATCTGTTGCGCCTTGTCCCATTTTGCTTTTAACGGTGCATTTATTTAGCACTCGTCCAAGGGTCAAATTGTATTTGTGATATTTCAACTCCCTCCCCCAAATTTTAAATATCCTGCGATTTTGTTTTAAACTTGCAAATTGAAAAGGGGAATGCAAAACAGACTCTGAAATGCTTCATACGGCTCTCGTTACATGTGCTCATGCAACTTGACCGTACATGGGTAGAGGTGGAAAAATAGTGGAGACTCCTGATGTTGTTGTGTCTCCGTCTTTCGAGCAGCGCTGTCACGTTAAGGCTGCGTCTCTTCAGCGACATTGTTTATGTTTGGCTGGGAGGCCTCTGCTCGGAGCGTGGAGTTGAGAACAGCTTTGTAAATCCATCTTTCTTTGCTCTGGCTACGGAGAGTGTCTCACTTCCAATATGGTATGTTACTACAGCTGTTACCTCCTCTCTTTTTTTTTTTTTACAAGTCATTTTTTCACATAGCCTGCAACAAGAGAGTGCAGCTGCCGTCTTAATTGTTATGCACGGGCCCGTCGTGTTGCTGGACTGAAAATCCTCAACAGTACTTTCTGACTTTTGTAGACGGAGAGAGGGGTGAAGGGTCATTCCTGTCTCTTGCAAACTCAACATATTGTTGACAAAGGGGCCCCAACTTTTCCCACAAGCTCACAGAGAATTTTTGTGCAGTGCTGTTTACTTGTTGAATGAAGCAACTTGGTAGGCCAAATTTTAAGGTGGAAGATTGAGATCAAACCTTTAAGAATCAGCGGAAGGTGGATGTTCTCACATTTTGTACAGTCTGCTGTTTATTCTTTCACCTCCTCACTCCTCCATGGCATAGCCAGTAGGGCAAATAGCACAATGCCTCACGATCTAAAATAA
Source organism: Scophthalmus maximus (assembly GCF_022379125.1). Lineage (NCBI taxonomy): Eukaryota > Metazoa > Chordata > Actinopteri > Pleuronectiformes > Scophthalmidae > Scophthalmus > Scophthalmus maximus. Next base: position 15,592,495 of record NC_061516.1, on the reverse strand, counting down.
AACCCTCCAATGCAGAAAAGATGTTTTGATCTACAAGGCCCCACTTGAGCCTCAATCGCCTTCTTTCACACACATGTAGCCTTTTCTTTTGCTACTCCTTCCACGTCCTCTGTCTCCTTGATGTTCGACTGGTGCTATCCTGTTTTCTCCTGCTGACTGTCTCCCCTGCCGTGGAAATGTGGATCGTCTCCCAGAAATCCCTTTAAACGGAACCGGTTTTTATAAGAAAGGGATTTGCATTTAAAGCAACCTCCCCCCTCCCTGGAAGCCTGCTCCCCATCATCCTCTGTACCTCAATGCGATGATTAGTTTCCGCAAGAGTTAAACAGGCATACAAGTGCCACAAGTGCTCTCAGTCGCTGTCCCTCTCGCTCTCTCCCTCTCCCCTCTCTCAGAGAAGGATGCATATGGCAGCGGGGGATTGCAGGTGTACGATAGCTTTGCTCGGTGAGAGGATACACCCTCAGCCCATACATCCATGTCAGCCGTTCACTTTGGAGAACTGGTCTGTCCTCCACCCACATGCTACTCTGTGTGAGTGGGACACAATGGGGACAGGCTGCAGCGGAGAGGGAATGAGGCCACAGCCTATCAGCCATAAGCACCAAGGAGAATGGCACTTTTAGAGGGATGGAGGTTCTCTTTGAAGTGAGTCAAGGAGAGCAGGGGAGACCGGCATGATTCAATGGAACAGCGAGCGCAGAGAGGGCAAGGAGGGTGCAGGTCTGCACACTGCATAATGAGCAAAGTGTGTGTATTTGCATTCTGTAATCATACACACCTGGGGCCAGATCTGTGAGATATATGTGTGAGGGGCTGAATATGTGATTATAATAAAGGGATTTAAAAGGCCTTTAATTAGAGGACAACAACAACAGAGAAGGGGAGGCGTTTATCTCAGCCCCATCATTCTCATTTATCTTCCACACTAATCACAGTCGTTATTTGAGGCACACTGAGCATTGGATTAGAAAAAGCTCTGTGAGGCATTTCTTCGCTGCATTGTTGTACGCCTGTGATGTTGTTGTCATTAAATTCAAAAAATCGAAGGAGGGGATAAGGCGGCATGAGGCTGGTGAGACGTCTCAGACTGAACATGCACGAATTGATTAAAAAAAAGCAGCCTAGACGTTGGAGTCTCTCTGCTTGAAGTATGCGCCATCAGTAGACGTGTTCGGATTTCAGTCTGGGGTATTTTTTTCTCTCCCTGCATTGTAGGTTGACCTACATCTCGTGTTTGATATGCCAGTTTCTAAGTTAAAATGTGATTCACTCGGTTTCGGCATCAACCTAGAGAACACGTGCATATTTGCCTCCACCTTTATGCATGCGCACGGCTTCACGTCTCCCAGGGCCTGCTTTCATGTACCGCACTGACGCAAGTGGGCTCTGCCACATACGGCATTACAGAGACATTCTTGGGCGCTAGCTGCCCTCCTACGGCTCGCACACAGCTACCAGCTTTAATAGGGAGTCAGGCTCCAAAAAGGAATAGGTCAGTTCAATTAAAGAAGCATTAAACACCTTCTTTTTTTCTCTGGCAACCTGCAGTCACATTTTTTAAGGAGTGCTGCTCGATTAAAAAAATGCCTTCCCCCATATCACCATTGCTTTCACTTGCAAATGATTGGTGTCTCTGCTTAACCTTATCTGATCACTGAAGAAGAAGAGTCGGTGTATTATTAAACTTTTATTTTTCATGAGATTGGACAAATGTCTGGTTTTTGTAAACTACAGAACTCACCCCCTGGTGAATACACAAAATGGCTGAAGGTGGAAAATGATGCTCTGTGTAGTCCAACAAATGGCTTCACACCCAAATTTTTAAATGAGGTGTTTGTGTGTGTGTGTGTATATGCTGGTCTCACACACCATACAAACAGTCAGTCGCCATGGCCTGTAGGTGCAAAGCTTGGACCGATGAAGAGAATTAGCTCTCAGCGTGTCGGGTTGTGTGATGTATCGGAATAAAAGAGAAAATTCTCGCAGTGTCTGTTCCCTTGTATTTCCACTTAGATGTGTCAATCCTTAGATGGTTTATTTAGCTGGAGTCTGCACCGTTAGCTTCAAGCTGTCCACCTCCCACAGGAGATTAGTCACTGAATGTGTGTGTCGACATTTCTGGGGCTCATGGAGAGGTCGTGGATGCATCACAGTAGTAGGTGGAGCTACGTGGGTTTTTCATCAAACCGGATTTGGAAATAAGAGGTCACCTGTTGTGAATTATTTCACATTAACTCACTTTATTTCACAAAATCACATTTCTATGTGCTTTTTTTCTTTTGCTGCTCAAGGAAGCAGGAGTTAATTTGCTGCTGCAGTTCGATAGTGAGATATATCGTTCAAGCCCCGTAGGTCAAAATGTCAACATCTTGTAATGGAAGCCAGTCTTTGTATTCATAGTTAAATGACACAAATGCTTATAATTAAGCCATACTCTTTTAAGTGGTGAACTAGCTGGTGCAATTATAGAAAGGCAGAGAAAACACGGGGGTGGTGGTAATCTCTCCTGCTGGTTGGGAAGATCATCCCAGATTTCAGCACTGTGGGACTCCACAGTGTCCCACCTGCAGGGGTGCCAGTCAATGACTGACCCCGACCTCAGGCCTCCTCCTGGACAGGAAGACGACGGTATGTATGAAAATACCCTGTCCAAGAGGAGATGGAGAAAGTGTTTTTAAAACGAGCACACGACCTGCACTTTCCCATGGCGACGACGCATCGCTCAGCCCGGCTCTCTGGCTCCGCAAGCGATCAGCTGCCCTCAAGCCTCCTATAAAGAAGATAGCTTAACTTTAGGCTGGTTGATTTGCAGGGGGCCGTTTTCACTGCAGTGTCATAGCGCGTGATAGCTCCCAGACACAGAGCAGTGAAGTGTCTGTATAAAAGTTGTCAGACCTGAACTTGGTTCATGAGAGTCTTGATGCTGTAGTTGAAAAAAAAAAAGGACAGATTTATAGACCGCTTTCTTTTTTATATCACTTTCAGACAGCAGACCTGCGTTTGATGCAGGTCAGCTAAACATGTGTTTGACCTGCGTTCGACCCGCTCATATGAGTCACTCGGCTTCTCGCCGACTCCAGTCTGCTGTGGAGTTTGACACATTTGACTGATAAACCCCAGAATGACACGAATCACATCGAATGAGTTACCACGTGATGTTTCTCCGCCTTTCCATCTGCACACTTCCTCTTTGGATTTCTATTTCTCTCTCTCGTTTCTTCTTTCTCTTCTTTTCCCCGTGGGTCCTATAAGTGGTGTTGCAACACCCCTATCATTGAGTTACTTTACCTTCCTTTACTTTCCTTCGCAACACTACTTCAACCAAGCTGGGCGTCGACTGTCCAACCCTGGTCAAAAGGACGGTCGCCTGATGTCTGAAGCTGTTTTCAGACATGAACAGGGTTGCAGCAGGAGATTGTCCTTGTCAGACATCAACAGGCCAACTTGCTTGTCGTAAAGTTTCCTTTTTTCTCCCCCACAAGTGTACAGACTGTAGCTTTTCACAGCATCTTGCAAAAACCTTTTACCGAACAAACACATACCTGTACAGGACACCTGTTCCCTTCTTCCTCCTTCATGATTCTTTGCCATATGTTGTGTCACAGGCAAAAACCTACTGCAACATCTGAGTTTGGGGGTTGTTTTGAGCTTCCGACTGTACTCTCGTTGCTCGCATGATTCTTGACTTGATTCTCCCATAGGTGTTAAAAGAGGTAAGTGGAGTGTGCGTCTTTTGTGGTGACTGATTTGTAGCATAAATTGCAAATTATGTTTGGTTGGTCTGTGTCAGACTCTTTGCTCCCTAACCCCATCCATGTGAGAGAAGTAGCCCCTCTTATGGTTTCGAGCTCCTCCTTTGCTGATCAAAGTCCTGTTCTGTGTCACGGTCACTCTCCTCCATGTTTGTTTGTGTTGCCTTCAAGCACATTCTCTGTCTTGCATCTGTGTTGGAGGGGAAGAACGCAAAGCGTTGCCCTTTTGATGAAAATTATTGCTTTTAAGAGTGCAGACTCAGAGGTTTTTTTTTTGCCACAGGATACTAACCCTATTTGGGCTTATGATAATTGTCATCTGAGACAGTGATGTTAATTTAAGGTGAAGAAATAATAGTGAATTAATGGAAGAGAGAAAATTAGTCTAAACAACAAGCGAAGAATGAATGTTTCAAATAATGAGGAAAATGTATGTAGCAGTGATCCCTGTGGGACATGTTCTGAGGTGTCGGACTGCTCTGAACGCTCAGCTCCAGCGTTGTGGTTTTCTTTTCTTTGGATGGTCGTCGGTTCGAGGCACAGCGCGTTCTCCAGAACAGTCTCCTCGATTAGTGTTATTGTCATTTAATGCACTCCAACAAACAAATAACTGATGGTGCAGGTTTACTATACAGGCTTTTTTTGCGACAACAAAATAACATTTTACTAGCAACAGACATTTTCCCTTCATTCACCATTTTAGCACACTTGCCACACATTCCGGTATTTACAGGGGCATAGATTGGCATTTTTTTTATTATGGTTGAAAAACTAAATCCAACATTATGTTAAAACGTAAGCAGGTAATGGGCGTAGAATTTACCAAACAGAGACATCCTGCTCTAATATTTGTTTCGGCGGATGCTCGTGCTGTCCACTCTCGTCTTCTGGAACGGATTTGCTATCGAACGTGTACAGATGGATTTCGAGAAGTTGTCATTTTCCAATCAAATATGTGATTGATTTACAAATTGATTTCAGAACCTCCACACTGACAAGAGGGTGAGGTGGTGCTCCCGAACACTGGATGCGCTGCCCCATCAGAGCAGGATATTTGGAGGTCCGCCCAATCAGAAGAAAGTGCCTGAGATAATTTTGCTAAGGACTTTTAGGAACTGTGAATCACGCTGAGCTACTCTTGTTGAGCCCCAAAGTAAAAATATAGAGCTGGAAATGAGCATAATAGGTCCCCTTTGAAGGCTGCATGGCTCGTGGTAATGCAGAGGTTTTGAAAAGTGCAGTATACTCTCCCAAAATGTAATGATTTCTTTTTTTAAGAGGTCTTTTTTAAGTTTTTTTTTTGGTTGTAATTTATTCCTCCTCTTATAGGATTCTGTATCAAGAAGCCAGCAGGGAGTTGTTGTAGCCTGCAACAATGTTCTCAAGAAGCCAGTCAGTTGGGTTATTTTTGAAGAGGCTTTGAGAAAGCGGTGCCCCTAATTGAAAGTAGCGGGAGCTGAATTCACTCAGTGGCAGATCGATAATTTCAAATAAGCTGAAATATGTTTTAAGGCAAGGTAGTTTAATCAATCACTGTATGACAGATTATGTGTTTAGAGCTTGACGTATTTAATGTGTCTACTTAGAATCGGATTCTGAATGATTAACAATTTAACCAGTGAAAAGAAGTAATTTTTGTTCCTTTGTCGTGTCCTGTTGAGAAGGAAATGGTAAAATCTATTACTTTTACTTCTCCTTGCCGATATCAGTCAGCTCTAGTTGTACACAGCCATCCGACAGCAGACACTTCTCATAATAACCCTGGAATCTATTGCCAAACGGTCCTACATGTCACCTTTCTATACATAGTGCTCATTATTCATCAGCTGGAGTCTCTTTGGGAATATCTTTGGCCTCTCCACTATGTGAATTATGTTTTTCTGGGAGTAAAAAAAAGGCTGTTTGAGTCCAAGATGCACGAATGCTGTTCAGCAATTGACACTAAAGGTCAAAACTCATTACTTGTAGGCAGCAATATAAAGCGGCACAGAACCAAGTCGATGTATCATATTCTCTTAACCTTAATCTCTTATTTTATGTCTGGGTCAAAACTTTGTTTTATGCCAATCTGATTGCAGTAAATGTTCTCTTTAAACTTGTGTGACTTGAATAATGCAACGGGTTTTCCTTCTACTTCTCCACAATTAATTAAAAGGGAATTGCGTTGGATCAGACATGCACATACCTGCATTTGTTTTGCGGTTCAAGCTTTGGTTTAATACTTTTCTGCTGTGATGATCCACAGATTGGTTTCGTATTTAATACTGTGCAAGGATTTGAAAAGATTAAAAATGGTGATTTGCCCGCAGACACGAACCTACGTGCAGCTGAACAATAACTAGAAATCACACCAGTTTTGCTGTTGTCCTGAATTGATAGTGAGCTAAGGAAGAGAAGTCTTCTGTTCTCTCATACACGAGTTTTCCAGTGTGAACTTTGAGAGCGGTGTACTTGTGGGAAACACATCATCAACTGGAAATGATAAATGTAATGATTCTGTCGAGTGAATCTCTGTTGGCCGTGTAAACTTAATCGGAAACATTGACAGGGCAGGAATCATAGACCTGTGCTTAATCCTCAGCGGTTTGAGTCAGTCACTTTGATTCATGGCAGTGTTGATCCTCTCCAGTAGCATCTTTGGTTTCTGTCCAGTGTGAAGCTTCCTCCCTAACTAGGTCACATCCTGTCCTGGGACAAAGAGCAGCCTCTCTACACCCTGACATGTATCCCCTACAGACGAGACAGGAAAAAAAGTGTCAAACGTCAAAACACCTTTTTCTTCATCTCACCTTTGCTCCTTCCATCTCTGCTCGTATCACTCCATGACACATTACTTAAAGTAGCCGGGGGTATTGTTATACAGCAGCAGACCAGGAGTTAAACCGGCTGCCACCAGAGCAGTAGACGGGAAGGGGACAGGAACCGCAGGAAGCCGAGGTCTAATCTCACTAGACACAACTCTTGTCAAAGATACACAAACACAGTGTGTACACACACACACACACACACACACACTTATATTCTACACTCACAGAAACAATGTAGAGCTGACATTGGAAGGAAAAAATACATATTTTTCTTTTCATTTGCATTCTTCTTGTGCACTAGGTAACCCGAGCGCCAAGGACATTCAAAATTATCATTTCTAAAGTTTAACCAACAACAGCTGGATGACAATCCCTCCTCTGGTACAATGAAAGTGATCATTTTATGCAAAGGGATTATTAGAATACTCATACTTCACAAAACAAACTTTATAGCAGCTATATTCCATCAAACTAGTCTTAATTCCAGACAACATCTGAATATTGAACTCACTCGCAAAGAGTTTAGATGTTTTCAGACATGAACTCCTGAAAATGTCTGGGTAATTGGGTCGGGACATTTTGCCGTTCACACATGATAAACGTGGCAGTCAGATACGTTCACGACAGCAGGAAGGTTTCTGGGACATTCAGGCGAGGGATGGCGCCTGCGAAGAGCGCTCACTCACTTGCTGCGAATTTTCCAGAGATATTCCTGCTGTATTCTCACATGGGATCACAAATCTTACTAGGGGGCTAGCTGGAAGAATACCAGAAAATGTCCTGTGCAACATTAGCCGTCTCACATACAGCCCGTCTGGAAAAGTTCAGGCAAATGTCCGGACTTCAGTGCATGTGTGGAAATGAGATGAACAGCCTGGCTCTGTCCAAACGTAACTAATCCTTCTACCTGCACAGATGTTTGGACTTACCCAACAAGATAAACCAACTGCCCCAGGGCAGCTTTTTCCTCTCTGTTTCTAGTCCTTGTGCTAAGCAAAGCTAACCTCCAAGCATGGCAGTGGTATCAATATTCTCCTGTAATACGCGGAAAGAAAGCAAATAAGCATATTTAACAATATATATAAGCGTTTGTTTAATTTTACATGTGAAACGTGGAAGTATTAAATTTGCCCGAGGCACCAGAACATCCCATAAGCATGTGTGATATCACCATATTGGCTTTGCAAAATGTAAAACAAGTGGTGACTTTACCTCCCGAAACATGAGGTTCTGAGAGGAACCTGGAGGACGTGAACTCTCCAATCAAAGAATCATTTCACTCCTTAAAGAAACAGGACAACCCTTCATCTTAACACTTCTTAAATGTGAATGCAAACTGAATATCTTTGGTTTGTGGACAAAACAAATCATCGTTGTTGGGTTTTGGGGCAACGATCTGCATTTTTCACCATTTTATGGACCAAACAACTCATCGATTGATCGAGAACATAATCGACAGATTAATCGATGCTACATAATATCATTTACATGTGGTATTGACCACAAAGAACTACATCTTAAAGACACCAGGTTATTTTTCTGCCTGTAATAGCTTCAATGATGACTGACCAGGAACTAAAAAAAATTATCATTAAGAGCAAGTTGCCTAATGAATGTAGCTGTAATATTGTCAAATACACAAACGCCTCTCCTCTTCTTACGGTTCTCGTTTCCATTGGCCCTGTTTTTCCCCTCTGTCTCGATTTCTCTAGGTGTATGAGCGTAATTGGCACCCTGTTCCTTTAATTAAAATGAGGTCTAATTGTAGCCGAGGCAGGGCAAATGTTCGTTGGCCTATAATTTCCCTCTTGCAATCCAGAGCCTCAGAGAAAGTGGAAAATATGGAGGGAAACGGCACGCAGTGTAGACATTAACACAAAAGTGAAGTTGCGCCTTTTTCTTTAGGAATGAAGCTGCAGGTCAAATGGGCCCCTACTCAAATTTGTAGTCATTTGTCAGGCCTGAAGACCGCTGAAAAGCAAATGAGGGTGTAGTATTTGCTGTTTCGTCTGCTTTTGTCAGAAACACAGTCAGGTTTTACATTTCAAAAGAAAACCGTGTACGCCACCCTCCACTGTTATCTGCGTTTCAAACAAAAAACTTAATACCTCTCCCTCTGTTGTGCTCTCCCAACACTGTGATAAAAATAAATCTATGCCATGTTGATACTGATATCTCTACCCACTTACTTCAAACTCAGCTCTCACTGTCATAATGTCTATTTATAATATATTTTAAAAAACATTTTTTTAAATCATGATTAGGCTCAGCTCTAGTCCTCTTGCAAGCGCCAGTGTCAGTTTAGTCTCCCCCAATGTCTGTTGATGTGGACAATTGTACTGTAATTACTGTACAATTGTTTGTTTGGGGTTTTAAATGTGGCCAGATGACGAATTTTCATTGTTCCTACATTTTTCTAGCACTCAGGGCAATTTTCCGGCAGTGGGTGGCCACCTCGGCTGGAAGAATGTAGGGGAAACGCTGGCTTCCTCTAACAGGGCTCAAGCCTGAATCCACTTCAGTGAAAGGCATGGCCGTGCATGCACATAATAGAAACACCCACGCTCACGCATCCTGTCTCATAAACCTTAATGATAGAGCAACGATAAACAGTGATTACCAAGCCTGGGGCATAGTTGTTCTTTCCTTCTCCTTATAAAAAAAAAAAGCAAAAAAGAGGCAGGTGTTCTTATGAAAGGTGGAGGCAAGGACGTCTCCACGCCGGGGCCCTTAGTATCATGAAGGTGTTTGAAAATTATGCTGAAGTGAACTCGAGGCAGACTAAATGCGGGGAAAGCACCGACCAGAATTGTGCAACCCAATTATCCTCCTCATCCACCTCTGTCCCCCATTTTCTCTGCTCCGTGTAGACTTTCCTTTCTTCCTCTCTATCACCCTCCCTCAGACTGTTGTTAAGAAGCTGGTGGGCTTTGGTGGTTTTGAAGTGGAAGATGGTGAGAAGAAGCATGTTTGTGTTTTCTTTCCAGGGAGCTTGCAACAGGGAGAGATTCAAATTGTGTCGTTTGTGAACGAGAAACGGGGAAATACGCAGGGAGAAGTCCTTGATTGAAGTCAAATTTACCATTTACTTCTCAGCGTGACATGATGACAGACCTGCTGCATATGTAGCGCAGATGATTAGTGAAGTCATGTTGTCATCGCTTTCATATGGCTTGCATGGAGACAGGACAAGGGGAACGGGGAAATTAGACTGAGACGGAAGGCAATAGGAGAAGTTGAAATAATGTGGCTGTGTACGGCGGAGAAGGGTATGACTTCTGTGTGTGTGTGTGTGTGTGTGTGTGTGTGTGTGTGTGTGTGTGTGTGTGTGTGTGTGTGTGTGTGTGTGTGTGTGTGTGTGTGTGTGTGTGTGTGTGTGTGTGTGTGTGTGTGTGTGTGTGTGTGTGTTGTTCACTGAGGAAATGTTTTATCTATCAGGAGCAAAGATATGAGCAGTGGTGGGTGTGATTGAAATCGTTATTGGGGAAAAAACGAGGATATAAAGATTCCGATATTAATAGACAACACTAGATATTGTCCACTTTAAACTTTTGCTCTTTTATGGTTAATTATTTTGCATTAAAATGTTTATGTGTGGCAGTTAAACATGTTTTATTCTGAAGGAGGAACAGCATTGGGGAAGAGGAGGGTGTGTTTATTTAATGTGCTTGTCAAAGCCTGTACCTTTTTGATTTTTACAGAAAGTGTGACTGATTTTGACGAAGTGTGGTATCATTGTAACTGAGGAACATATCAAAGTTGAGAATCAAGCATAATGGAACAAGAAACAGATTTACCATGTATCAGCTGATTGGAATATCCAAATATCCCTTTATATTCTAGTGTAGAGTGCAGATCATCCTGAACAGACCACACTTGTCTTTGACCAAAACTTAATTCTCCGTTTTGAACCATGATGATTTCAGTCTCGGCCTCAGTAGGAAGAGCGAGTCGGTTTCTGCTTTATCTCTGCCTGTTTTTCTAATTCTTTTTCTGGGCCTTCATGTGTATTTCAGTGGGATGTGGGTTGGCAAATGGTAAATATGATTGCCTCTCATTTCCACAGGATCACAGAGATTAGTATCTGTAGGCGTTGCAGTTATTTTTGTGAAATACTACAACTTTTTTTATCTCTGAAAATTTCAACCCGTATACTTGGCGAATGGCAAAAGCCTTTAATAAACTGGCTGGTGAGGTCTTATGAACTGCAGAGCTGTCTCATCTCACATTTGGGCGAACGCAGAGGGAATCACTGAATCTGTGTTTTACATCAGACCAACATGTATTCAGAGCAGATGTTTCTGGAACAAAGCAAGATGTCGACCCATGGAGGCGGTGGAAACATCATATCTGAAGCAGTTGAGAAAAGCAACATTTTGGCCTTGTCCAAAATTGAGAGTGAAGCATTTTTCACGTCATCTTTTTCATGAATATAATATTCACCAGTCACAGTTAACTAGCAACAGGCAGCAATACAAGGAACTGAATCTTATTAAAATTTGAAATGTATTTTAAAGTGTAGATTTAAATGGATAATATTCTTAATGTGAAGCATTTAATGTTAGAATCAATAGTGTGTCGTGGAAAAAATACAAACCAGTAGAAACCACAACTGGAGAAAAGTAAAACCATAAAAGAAACTTGGGGAAAGATCCTTTTTTGTGTAATGTGTCTCTGTGTGTGTGTGTGTGTGTGTGTGTGTAGGGTGTGTATTACTGGGGTTATGGGATGCTGACTTTACTGTCCAACCTCATACTGGGAGCCTAATTCAACAAAACATCTTAATAACCCCACTGATAAACTCTCACTGAAACCCCCATTTCCTTCAGCATCCACTTTCATGCGAGCTCCCTCCTTGATCGTGGCACGCGGGAGCGCCGCATTAAATCCTGTTTATTGGTAAAACCAAACTGCCCGACCCTTGTGATGAGCTTCTGGGGAGGGGGGACGGGACATGAATGCCTCTAAGAGTCGGTCTGTTAGAGAACCCTCATACCATCAGTATAAATATGAGTCATATTTTAACAGGTTAGACAGTCTGCTGGAGGAGAGAAGAAGAAAAAAAGATGTCCTCATGGGAAAAGAAGTGTCCTCACCCTCCCCTAACTGTGCCTCGAGTTGCATGCAGCTCAGGTCCCAGATATTATTGGGATACTGAATCGTAGCGGAACTGCTCAGATAGTTTGTGAGCTCTGCACCCTGCCCCTCAAAAGATTACAAAAAATCAATTCTACCGTTATCACAGATCTTGACTGGAAGGGCTTTAATCTTTTATGTGTGTGACTGTGTGTGTGTGACTGTGTGTGTATATATATCTGTATCTACACCAGTCTGGCTGAATACTCTTGTTCCCACCACTTGCCCCAGGTCTCCCTTGACAAAAGCAGACTCCTTTCACCAGGTTCAGTGTGGCCACAGCCCTGATGTGTGTCTGGGGACGGTGGGGACATGAGGGGAATTAGAACAAACATGAGAGGAAAGACAATTTTAGGGCAGTGGGGAAATGTTCCAGTGGATGTAATTGACTGGTAAAAGTCCATCTTCTACTCTTATCCCAGTATGAGCTAGAGCTACGTTCACTTTATATTCACTTTTTGAATTCTCTGAATGCGAGGAAGTGGCATTTTAATATTTCCCTGCTGATGTATGTTTTATCTTCTTTTACAGAGGTCCTGATGAACACTAAGACTGAGACCTCTGATCTCAAGTGGACCATCTTCTCAAATGCCAAACCCGAGGTATGTAACCCCAGCTTCACTATGTTATCTGTATTCCTAACACAGGCCTTGTGGTGGCTGGGGATTTTTGGATTCCAGCTGTTCCTTTGTTACTTTGGCTATAAAAGAGTTCCTTATATGGCTGGTAACTGACAGAATAAAGGAAACGCCAGAGTGAATGTGGGATTCAAAGTATATTGGAAGCAGATGCCATGATATATCCCATCAACCTTGGTGCTGCCCACAGTTCTGAATAGTGCAGCCAGAAAAAAAAGACATATTTGTAATTTGATCAACTGAGGAGTGGTTGCAAGGGTATTTTTTGCCAGCAGCTTTGGCGACCAAAACTCCTCAACTTGCTGATGTCTCGGAAGGAAAGCGGTTGAAGTAATGCTGGCAAGGGGAGATTTTTGGAACTGGACAAATGTGACTGTGCTTTTGATTAAGACGCAAAGAAAAACAGACTGGCTATCTCTAAAATGGTTTTAGCAGACATTATCGTTTGAAACAGTTATTTTAAAAAGCTGGCTGGGTTGTTGTTCTTTAACACCGACTTAAAACTGTAGAGTCAGAAGCAAAGATGTAGCAGCGGGGAGATGCCACAAGCTGCCTGCATCAAAAAATGACAGATTTTAAAGGAATGTTTATTTTTAGGATTCAGGGGGTTGTGATGGCTTCATAGCAGATGTTTGTCGCGTCTCAGTTTAAAAAGATTGTGAAATCATTGTTAAATGTTATTCAGGTTTTATTAGGAGACCAAACAAAGCTAATATTCATGTCAAACCTCCAGTGTAATAGTTTTATTGCAGACTAATTTAATGAAATCATAAATATAATTTCATGGCTTTACGCTGATGAGTATCCAACTCCTGCAGCTAGAGTCCAGAGTCCTGAGTGAACAGTGATGACACAGGATTAATCCTGCCACGTGTATTACATTCATATTCAATTTCTTAAGGTAATGAATTAAAAAAAATAACACTGCATAACCTGTAAAGAAACACATCATGTCTGTTTGCTGGGAACTGGTATCCAACCTCTCACAAACAACTGATGTGTTGTGTAAAGCCGTACATCTATATATTTAAAGTTCTCTCACTGATTTTCATTTGAAACATATTTATCTACTGTAAATGTTTTCTGTTTGTTTGTTTTTCGTCAAATCCAGATGAACCCTGTGGGCTGCTTTGTGCATCTTCCTCACGGAAAAACATTTTGTTCTCAGAATTATGTGCTGCCAAAGTATTTATATGTTGGGATTAGACGGGACATTTTCCCTTCAAGTGATTCAAACCTGGCCCTCAGTGCTCTGACGCACTGTAATTCATTCAGACCAGTATTCTGCCTCACTCAACACATCATCTGCAAATGGATTTTTAAAGATTTACATATTTACATAACTGAATTTCTGAGTCTCAAGTTCAGCAAATCTGCTAAATTCTGTTCGAGTATGTTAATTTCCTGTTTGTTCCCCGCCCTTGGGAACATAGTGGTGAGGAACATGTTTGCTGTTGACTCAGAAGTCAAACATGAAAGCAGTTTTCAGTTGTATTTGGCTCCCACAATTGTCCCCAACAAATGTAGATTTCTGTAGAGGTTTTCCAGTTCATACATATTTGTGATATCCCCTCTGTATTCCTGCGTTTTAGTCTAAAATTGTGTTTGAGGGGTGAAAGCTGTGTCTGCCTTGGATGCTGTGTGCAGCAGTGTGCTCTGTGTGACAAGTGAGACTTGGATTCCCACTAGCTGAGCTGCAGCTCAGTGGGAGGAATGATTTAACAACCCAGATTCAAATTTGGGCTCGATCAAAAATCCACAGCGGGCCAGATTCTGTCCCACCGGGCTCTGACAGGTGCATTACAGCAACAGAGGGCCAACAGAGAGCTGCAACATTATTATGATGAATAGGACTTTTAATGGTGACCCATTATATAAAGACTATAGTGGGGCTTTTTATAGGGCAATTAAATATACTCTGTGCTCGCAAAAAAAAGTTTTTGGGGTCAGATGTCATTTTAACCTGATGACACTTTGTTCCCCCACTTTGCTCTCAGTGGGAGGAAGTCAGCGGCTTAGATGACGAGAACAACAGCGTGAGGACCTATGAGATCTGCCAGAGCGACAGCTCATCCAGCCACTGGCTGCGCAGTGGCTTCATCCAGCGCCGGGGAGCGTCTCAGGTCTACGTGGAACTGCGGTTCACCATGTTGGAGTGTTCCTCCAGGAGCACCCACCACCGCAGCTGCAAGGAGACCTTCAACCTCTACTACTTCCAGGCAGACTCCAACGAGGCCACGGCCTCTTACCCGCTCTGGATGGAGAACCCGTACACCAAGGTACATCCAGCATCTTGATGTTCAAAACAAATCACAGCCACATTATTATAGGATATCATTATTATTAAATGCCTTGTTTCTCAGGAAATACTTATTTTTTAGATAATAACATTTTTGACTTTTTAACATGAAGATCTGCATAAGCGTGTACCCCTGACTTTAACCGACTAACTTTGGCTACGTCCACACTGCTACGTTTCAGTTTTATTACATATCGCTGCTATGTTTACGCCTGCTGTCCACATTTCTCGGGAGTGTCATAGCGCCTAGAATGGAGAAGTTTGGAAGCCCCACTCAACCCGATTTAGTTAGAAAACTGCAGCGCTTCAGTGTAGTATGAAAAAACGTAGACATTCGGAAACAACGATACAGTCACCCGCATTCGCTTCCTGATGGGTTCTCATCAGTCACAACTAGACTATACAGCGGTGAAGGCAAAACACTTTTTGTTAGTAACAGTTCTACCTCGTCGTCGCTCCAAGAAAATGAAATCCCCGCTCTTACTTTTCACCATTGTCATTACATGTCCTTCCTATTTTTTGTAACTAAGCAACCGCCTGCAGAGTAGAAAGTCTGCTTCCTCTATGCACGCACATGCTCAGTGTGCTTGAATGGTCGTGTGATATGCGATTTCGGGCGTGTTATTATGGACGGAGATAACTTCTCATATGGAGCTAAAGCGCTTCTTTGGACTGAGATTGTTTTTCGTTTTAGAATGCTGTTTAAAAAAGCCCACGTAATAGTATGGATGTAGTTGCATGTCTTATTGAGCTCTTTTTTTTCACTATTAAAAACATAATGAATGTAACATGTAGATTCAAATATTTTTAATTTGCATACTAATAATGAAAAGCAGAGGTATTTTGCGTTGAACATGACCTTTCTTTAAAAAAAAAAGAAAAAACCTTTTTTGAGTTCCCCAACTTAATGCATTTGCAATATTAAATTGATGGCATATCCTTTTGACACCTTCCCCCAAAAAGTTCCAAATCATTGTAAAGTATGACTTGTAAAGTTGCTGGTCCAACTTTGAGTCCATATTTAATACAAGAACTTTACTTAACTTTTTTTTTTTGTTGCTTTTTGTGGACATTATGATGTATTGATATATCATACTGTAAAATGACTCCTTACCATTTTCTAGAGCGTAACGTACATTTTTAGATTAGCTTCTCACCTTCCAACGTGTGGTTGGCTTCCATCCAGTTCAATGCAGTATCACAATCAGAGACTAAAAAGTGGCATGAGTCATTTTTATATTCAACATTTTGTGACTTATATTTTCTATCAGTTACATTTTCGTCTCGTGGGAGCGAGGTCTGTCCTCTAAACTCCCCTCGTCGGTGCATTCAGTCTGTTTAACAACCTTCATGTTGTGTTGCTGATGAGCACCGTCTGTCAGCATCTCCCCATCCTTGAACACCGCACTAAAGTGAGGATTCAAAATAGTCCCTGCTCCTCGACCGCTTAATAATGTAACTCTGACGGAAAAATATAAAGGGATGAAATGTTCACCGTGATGAATTACCCTTTCTCCGGAGCCTGTTTCGAGTCCCTGCGAGTTGAGCTTCAAAGCGTACTATAACAAATGGGAAACAATGGCTGCCAGGAAGGTAGTAAATCAATCTGAAATCACAGTGGTGTGCTTTGGAATTTGTTCAGTAAATGTAAAGCACATGTGATGTGTAGTTAATGTGCGAAGATGGCTAAAACATGTGAAACCACCAGCCTAGTCCTTATTAAGACTGAATCGTGTGTGTTTGAATCGGGCCATTACATAAGACCTCTTCACTTTCTTCCTGCCCTAGGTGGACACGGTGGCTGCAGACTTTCTTCTGAGGAAGGGCGGAGAGCGGAAATTTAATGTGAAGACCTTAAGACTCGGCCCTCTGTCTAAGAGAGGTTTCTACTTGGCTTTCCAGGCTCAGGGCGCCTGCATGGCCCTGCTGTCTGTCAGGGTGTTCTTCAAAAAGTGTCCTCCCCTGCTCAGTGCTCTCTCCTCTTTCCCCGAGACTGTTCCCCGCACCCTGGTGCAAGAGGCACAGGGTGTGTGCGCGGAGCACGCCGCCCAGCAGGGGCCCCGACCTCGTCCCCCTAAGCTCTTCTGCGGGGAAGATGGCCAGTGGGTGGGCCAGCCGACGACCTCCTGCGCCTGCGTACCGGGATACGAGCCCGCTGAGGGACACACACGATGCACAGGTAAGAAGGAAATATGTATTTATATAGACTACACCCACATAGGCTGCAAAGCAGGCAGACTAAACAAGAAAACAATGGTAAGACGAGGGTGGGTTGAGCTGAGCAAGGGGAGAAGTATTGAAGAGGAAATGAGAGACAAAGGAAGTTAATGAAGGAGGAGAACAGCTCCGACATGGAGGGGACAGAGAGAGGTCAGGAGGAGCAGCACTTATCTCGGAGAGGAAGAGCGAGGTCAAAGGCTTACTGCTGCGGACACTCATGGTTCCGCTCAGATAGAAGGAGCCCGGGAGGTGAAGGTAGTGTGGGGGTGGCTGATTGGGGTAAAGATCATATCGCTTTGAGGAACATCAAAGAGAAGCAGACAAAAAAAAGAAGGAAGAAGCAGGATGATTCTCTCAGGAGCTGTGCAGCAGCTCCATCTAATGAGTCCAATTATCAAGCCCTGTGTATGCACACACACACACGCACACGCACCCCAACAAGGAAAAATTTTGATGGCTGAACACAGAGAAACACAAGAACAAATGCGACATTTTTCTCCAGAAAAGAAAACGTGTGTTTCTATCAGTCTGTGTTTGAATGTGGGTTTCAGTTTGATCTCCGTGAGAGGCATAATCATTTTTCATGACAGAAAAATAATAATAATAATTTGCGACATTGCGCTTCTGGTGAAGTGGGGTTGACATTTCCAGCGTTCCGTCACTGAGGAGAGCTGTGAGGGGGGAAAAAATACACACTAGACCATAAAGGGAAATTGCCTTTATAGCCAGACTGAACAGTTAATTTGCGTCGTAGGCCGGTCATTTCAGAAAATGAAATCGACATCTAGGTTTAAAATTAAAATTTGCTGCAATGCCATTATCTCCCACAGACAATACATATATTTTCTGTGTCATACACAACCCTCTTACTCTAAAATGTATGATTGCTGTCAGGTTGATTTAGTGCTGTAGATGAGCTTGATTACTTTATTTAAACCATATCTTTGAATTAGAGCTGTAGCAGGCTATAAATACTGCTACATGGGAGGGGTTGATCTCCCTGCGTGTCCTTATATTTTTAACAATGTTATATAATGCAGAAAATTACAGGATGATACTTTAAATAGATTAGAAGTCATTACCAAATAATCGCAGCTCTCGACAAATTAAGGAAGAATTTAAAAAAGGAACAAGATGGTCTTATTTCTCACCACACTCCAGAGACTTTGTTCACACGCTGGATATTCTTGTGTCAAACTGTTGGCCACAGTGTGTTTGTTGTCATGTTCATCTCACTCAGCAGCCGGAGCTGCATTTCAGCCTCTGAACCCAGAATAGTAAACACTGCAGGTGTCGGTGAACATGTGGCGTTACAAGACGACAGCTCATTACACATTCACGTGCCGGACAAGCGCTGGTGTGAGTCGTGTTCATGTGTAGAAGTTGAGAGGAGAAGGAGTTCAGACAAGGACAACAACATACTATTATTATTATCAAATTAATCAATGTGTTTTTAAACAGAGGGGGGGGAAATTGAAATCCTCATATCTGAGATGCTGGAACCAGAGAACATTTGGCATTTTTCAATCTATCAAAACTGATGTCCATTCATTTTTCTGTCTGTAAATTGATTAACTTGCCATGTTAAAGCGAGTGGGAGGGATAAAAACAACCCCTGGATCCGCTTGTCTCTCTGGATGTTCCTCAAAATTTAATAGATTCTTCCTTGGGTCATGTCCAACCTCTGCACAGAAGTTCATGGAAATCGGTTCAGTAGTTTCAGAGTAATCCAGCAATGAAAAGACAAGTTATTAGTCAGCTAAGCCTTTCAGCACCAGTTTAGACTCTGTTCACGTTTCTGTTCATCCTGAGAACCTTGACTTTGTTTGGTCTTGTTATTCAGATATGATCATGATCATGATCAAATGAAATGATAAGCAACATGCCAACAGTGTGTGTTCACCGAATAGACTTGGTATCAGCTCATTACCATTTTTTGTCTTCTCTTTAGAGACCTCATTATGTGGTTCTGTCTGTCAACCTGCAATAATCCTGCACAAAATTACCCTAAAAAAAAAATGTATTTGCATATTCAGTTTTGACCCAGGTCTGTCTGGGATGGGAAGATCTTGTGCGAAGTTGTGGATAATTTTCCTCCATTTGTTCCCCCCTCTCAGCCTGCCCTGTGGGTCAGTTCAAGCCGAGCACAGAGGGACAGTGCACAGGCTGTCCGGGACTCAGTCACGCCTCCATCAGGGGGGCGTCAGTGTGCGCATGTCGCTCTGGATACCTACGTGCAGAATCTGACACTCCAAACAGCCCATGCACCAGTGAGTATATGCTGCTTTCAACAGTTCTCGAACGCTCAAATCCACATGCAAATGTGTAGATGCTAAGTAACACAAGCTCCCACTCATTTGTTCTCCTTCCATTGCTCTTCAGCACTTTTTCACCATCTCTGGTGATGTTTCTCTCCTCCTCTTGTGTCACTTAGCCGGGCTCCTCTGATCTGCTTTGTTTCCATTCTCCGAGTGCAGGGCATTGAGTTGCATGTCTTTTGTGACAGGTTGTTGGGGGGTAGGGCTTTCTCTCCATAGTTAAGTAGCCATTGGTGGTCTCAAGTGACACCTCCATGCCGATTCGGGAATTTTAATTCAGCCACACGTCAGGCGTTTGAATGGGGAGGGACTGTTTCATTAGGTTCATTCTCTTGCAGTGGCCTTAAAGAGCAAGTGAAACAATGTGAAACTCGGCGTCAGGCTGTTGACATTTTCTGTTCTCTGCAGGTGTGATATTAATGCCAACTCAAATTTTACATCTTCCAATTTTATTATTACTGATAACTTTAATTACAAAAGCGTTATCTTAATTATTAATCACGTAATCATACTGTTTCTGTTTTTGTGCTGGGTTGTCTGTGCAGTTTTGCACATTACTTAAATTTTCAATTTGTATAAGAAATTGTGACCCATCTGTAAATCACGCAGCCCTTTCCCCTTCAAAATAAGTGTTTCATGTTGCTGTGACAGCCTTTGTGATTTTAATGAAGGGGAGTCTGTTTGTTGAGTCATGAAACGTATCACCTCTAAAAAAAATCCCTGTTCCCGAATGTTAAATTCAGGATTCATATGCCCACATTGTCTGTGATGTTGTCCCACTTAAGGACACTTATTAGCACTTAAGTCACCCGCAGGCTCACTGACAAAGGAAAAGGAGCTCGTTCACAGTGGCTGAGTGGTGTTGCTGTACAGCTATACATGGCTTGAGGCGATCGTGAGTCGTCTTACACTTTTCAGACGGCGATCATTATCATCCAATTTCAGACAAACGTAATTGCACCAGTTAAATACCGCAACACATGCTCCCGTTGTGACGCAAAGCCACCGCAGGACCTCTGTTCTGCTTGGTGACTACATGTGTGGGGATGAAAAAATTCTCAGTGTATATATGTGAAAATAACATAGTGAAGAAATTGACTGTGTGGGTCATGAAAAGGTAAAGCAGCTGCAAAACGACATGGAAGAGATTAAAATTTGATTTGATGGAGAAACGTTGTACACTGTGATTGCATCAGGCGTAAGCGACAACTGGAAAAATTAAACACGATGACATTTCTGTCTGAATAATGTGACAACATTTGGGGGGATGATTATTGGTGCATTCTGAAGGCTTTTAGTCACAAGAAAAAAACTGAAATGCTATCATATTTGATGTTGCTATAATGACACTGCTGAATCAGTTAAAGAGGTTTACAAAATTGCATCACCCGAGTCTGAAATTAATGCTGCTCTTAGGACCAGGAAAAGACAACATGAAAAGGAATTGAATGAAATTTTGGGAGGTATACTTGTTCGCTTTAGGATTAAAATTGAATGAGATGATTGATAAGACTACACTCTCACCACCAAACATTAAATGTGAAGCTTCATCCAGAAGCATCTTTTCCCAAAATGAAAAACTGTTCCAGGACG
Source organism: Scophthalmus maximus (assembly GCF_022379125.1). Taxonomy (NCBI): domain Eukaryota; kingdom Metazoa; phylum Chordata; class Actinopteri; order Pleuronectiformes; family Scophthalmidae; genus Scophthalmus; species Scophthalmus maximus. The sequence goes on along the minus strand of NC_061516.1, from coordinate 15,571,729 downwards.
ATTTGGCTGTTACAGGCTTTAAGGGCAATTATGTCCATTCCATGTAATCATAAGACAGTAAAAGCAAATTTTAATTGGAGCATATTTTTCTCCTCGCTGTAGAACCTCCGTCAGCCCCGCGCAGCATCAGCACCAAGATCAACGACACCACGCTCAGTCTGGAGTGGAACGAGCCCCTGGACAGCGGCGGCAGAACAGACCTGAGCTACACCATCAGGTGCTCCGTGTGCAGGTCACCCAAGGGCCCGTGTCTCCCCTGCGGAGACAGCGTCAGCTACCGGCCGACGCAGCACGGCCTGCTGGGCCGCAGGGTGGAAGTGTGGGGCCTGCTACCGCACACCACCTACACCTTCACCATCCAAGCGCTCAACGGGGTGTCTCAACTCAGTGGCAAGGACCCCGCCAGCGAAAGTGTCAACATCACCTCAAGCCATGACGGTAAGACGGTGGATGGGGAAGAGGTGGACGGAAAACGGAAAAAAATATGCAGAATCTCATGTAGTATTTCTAATACATCTGGCGTCTGTGCAGTGCCATCGCTGGTGTCTGTGATTCGGAAGAGTAACTCCACGGAGAGCAGTCTGACTCTGCACTGGTCGGTCCCAGCTCAGCAGCACTACACCATCCTGCAGTATCAGCTGCGCTATTGTGAGAAGGTGAGAGCTTTCTGACAACGTATTTCTGTTCAGATTAAATTTTCTCTTCACGCATACTAAGGCTCAGGCTTAGAAAACTCCACAAAGCAGAAGTAGGAAACAGAGGGTGGGAGTCCCAGAAAAAACAAAAACAAATACGTAACTGTCAAATATTTGACAACCTTAATGAAACATTGCAGTGTGTCAGCTCAAAACATTGATCCAATTTCTGAGAGTAAGACTTTGTTTCATTGATGAATATTGCAGCTGAGACACGAAGATGCTTTTTGCGTGAATGAAATCAATTTTAAAATGTGTAAACCTCCGACACATTAATTAACATGGTTCTGATTAAGATAAGATAAGATGTGTCTTTATTGCTTCTAAATATTGCTTCTAAATTTCCTTCTAAATTATTTTTTTCTTATTTTAATTTAACTTAAATAATTTTTAATTTGAATAGAAATACAATATACAATAACAAATACTACATCCCGTGTATCAAAGCAATTTGAGATTAGGAGTGAGATCAATAGTTTTAATGAACTGTAATTGTAGTGAATGAAACTCAAATAACCAATATGCAGTTTTGCAGTAACTAGCACATTTGAATTCCTATCGAGGACACTTGAGTAGGTTTTTACCGTCTGCTCTGGATGTTACTTTGTCTTTTTTAACGCTCACCTCGAGTTGGCCTAACTCCGTATTTTTTTTCACTAGGAGCGTCGCAGTGAGGACCAGTGCCACTACACGGAGAGCAACAGAAACCAGGCGGTGCTGACGGACCTCCGCAGGGCCACTCAGTATGAGGTGCAGGTTCGGGTGCGCACCATGGCTGGTTATAGCAGCTTTAGTCCTGCAGCCTTCTTCCGCACGCTGCCTGATGGTAAGAAAAACCCTGGAGACAGACTTTCACACACTCCTTTTTCCTTTCACACATTTTTCCTTGGCCTAGCATAGTTTCTTGTTATGAATTTATTGCCTTTGTCCTTGACTAGAGTTAGTGTCCTTGTATTCAGCCTCTTTAATATTATGAATTCCTGTCATGTTCTTACCTTCCCACTCATGCTTTTCTTTACTACCAGCATAAACCTCCTGTCACAATTTCTGTCATTACAGTACGTTACCCTAACTCTCTGTCTTTCTGTCCGTTTCCTTTTCTCTTTGTCTTCGTCTCTTCTCGTCTGTTTCAGGATATGAATCAGCCTCCCAGTTCTTGGTACCTGGCATCCTCATTGCTGTTGGGATGCTGCTGCTCGTCTTGTTCGTCTTTGTGGCCGCTTACTGTATACGGTGAGAACAAGGGAAAGGGTGAAAAAGACCAAGAAGCTGATAGAATAACAGGAAATGGGAATAAAATGGGTAAATCGAAAACCAATAACAACCATGACCCCAATTTTACAATTTTGCCCCACTTTGTTCTCTTGTTTATACAAATCCTATCTTATCAACAGTAGGTTTGCACTTTGTTACCCACACCATTTTTCTCTGCGGGGCAGTTCAGACACAAAGCAATGCTCATGATGCCTTTTGCTTGCACAGCTAAAAGTTATCCTGCTCATTAGAACATTTTCCTTAGGCCTCATTGTTTGAGTAAATAGTGTTGGATGCCATCAGAGGGAGAAAGTGTGCGTGTGCGCGCGTGTGCGTGTGCGTGTGCGTGTGCGTGTGTGTGTGTGTGTGTGTGTGTGTGTGTGTGGGAGAGAGAGAGCGAGATTGAGAGAGATGACGATAGAGGTAGAGGGCAGGGAGAGACAGGATGCAGGCGTCCCAACCCTGTTTCCACAGGACAGGAGAACAATAGCTGTGACCTTGTGACATACACACACACACACACACACACACACACAGGGTTACTTACACACACCCAGACCAGTGGCTGAGGCCCAGATCTGCCACTAACCGAGGGTGGTGCATTATTGCTATTTTAGGCTTATGAGGTGGGAGAGGGAGAGAAATGGAGGAAGGCAGGGGATCCAGTAGCTACAGGCGTTGTTACAGTCTTCAAGGGATGAGTTTTTTGCCAGCAGAATTATAATGGAGCCTCTGGTGTCAAAGAGCAGAACCACAGTGGTTGGCTCAGGTATTCGTCATTACCACAAGCCCATCATGCGCTGTGCTATTGAGATCGCTGAAGATTGTTTATAAGGTCAACAAAAGCCTGTTTCACAGCGAGGGAGAGGTTTTCTTTTGTCAAAATATAATAAAAATGATGGAGGTGTTTTTGGAAGAGAGGGAGTCCTTCAAGACTCTGGATCTACATTAACTAGAGGGTAGTGGTCTGTGGCTGAACTGAACTTTGACCTCTCTGTGCATGGGGCCCTGAGTATTCCCCGAGGGGATCAATAGATTATCATATTTTGCTGTGCTGGCTCACATCCTAGAATTTATAACATCAAATAAAAATAACCCCAATTTTTTCTTCTCGAGTATTTTAGTCAGCAAGACAATTTTTTTTGTTTGCATCTGAACAGTCACATTGTAAAATCATTGATTTGCATCATATTGAAAAAGAATTAGGAACGCCTGTCACAAATAAGTCAGCAATCCATTTTTCAGATAACTGCACTTCCATCCAAATCGTATATGTTTTTTAAATTCCGATCTCTCTCTGCCTGCAGCAGACACAACCGAATAAAGGATCCAGAGCTCAGCGACAAAAACAGCCAGTACCTCGTTGGCCAAGGTAACAGATGAAGGACGCATACTGAACCTCGGCAGCGATTTGCAAATCATTCACATCAAGGACATCATATTTAATATGACCAGGCTCTGCTTGTAGTTCTCAAACATTTCTTCTTTTCCTTTCCCACGACTCTGTTTGTCTTTCTCTCGCAGGGGTCAAGGTTTATATTGACCCCTTCACCTATGAGGACCCGAATGAGGCAGTGCGAGAGTTTGCCAAGGAAATCGACGTTTCCTTTGTCAAGATTGAGGAGGTTATCGGCGCCGGTAAGCAGTCGGCCATGTGCTTTTCCCATAATTCATAAAAGTTTAAACTCTTCTGGCAAACTCTTTTCTGTGGTATCGCAGCCTTGTAGCTTTTGCAGATTGTCTTTCAAAATAACTTGGTTAGAAATGTATCTAATCTACAAAGTTAAATTGCTTCTGTGACATTTAAAACCATTGTCTGTGTTCTGTATTAGACAAAACTCAATATTGGCGAGTAAAAAAAAGCAATTAACTGATAAATGTTAGCAAATATTAGTAGCCTCCATTCAAACCAAAGGGCACCACTAGCTTCAAGCGGCTTTTAGCTTTGCTGAACATAACTCAGCCTCCTAATAAGGTGAACACCAGCTAAAGAAAGCAGCTCTAATGTGCGTTTGTGTGTCTTTGTGCTGCAGGAGAGTTCGGCGAGGTGTGTCGCGGACGGCTGAGGGTCCCGGGGAAAAAAGAAAACTACGTAGCCATAAAGACACTAAAGGGAGGCTACACAGACAAGCAGAGGCGGGACTTCCTGTCTGAGGCGTCCATCATGGGCCAGTTCCAGCACCCCAACATCATCCACCTGGAGGGGATCATCACGGCCAGCTGTCCAGTCATGATCCTCACAGAGTTCATGGAGAACGGAGCTCTGGATTCTTTCCTGCGGGTCAGTGTGAGATAAGAGAACACGCGCTGCGAAACACGACGTCGCTTCACGCACGCTCCAACCCAATTGTTTCTCTCCCCCTCAGCTGAACGACAGCCAGTTCACACCCATCCAGCTGGTGGGCATGCTGCGCGGCATCGCCTCCGGCATGAAGTACCTGGCAGAGATGAGCTACGTCCACCGGGACCTGGCCGCCCGCAACATCCTGATCAACAGCAACCTGGTGTGCAAGGTGTCCGACTTCGGCCTGTCGCGCTTCCTGCAGGAGAACTCCTCGGACCCGACCTACACCAGCTCTCTGGTGAGATGACAGTCCGCTTCACTTATATGTACATTTTAAGAACTCCAGGGTGTGAATGATCACGACACTGATCTGACAAATAGACCAACATGCGATTGATTATCACGTGGTATGTTTTCTGCATTACATTTAGCAGCATGCTATATTTTTTTCAAGTTGGTTTGAAGTTAAATCCCCAATTCTGAGACACAAGCTGTTTTCAAACTTGAACTGAAGTCCAGACATTTTCCTGAACTTTTCCTGCCAGCCCCCTTGTAAAATTTATGGAAAAATGTCAGTGAGCCCATGTGAGAATACAGCAGGAAAATCCCCCCAAAATTCCCAGTGAGCGCGTTGATGACAAAAACTCTGCGTTCCACAGCACAATTATTGTCATGTCCTTCCCTCTTGCAGCTGAAAAAGTTCATTATTGAACTTAGAGTTATTACTTTACCCCTATACGTTCCTTGTTAGAGCCCTGTATGACTGTGTTCATGTGAAGTCTTGCAGTATTGACTGTTTTCCTCATCCGTGCAGGGAGGTAAGATCCCAATTCGCTGGACGGCACCAGAGGCGATCGCCTTCAGAAAGTTTACCTCTGCCTCAGACGTATGGAGCTACGGCATTGTCATGTGGGAGGTCATGTCTTTCGGAGAGCGGCCGTACTGGGATATGAGCAACCAGGATGTAAGTTTAGGCCAAAAGCCACGTTGGCCAATTCTTGACAATGATTTTTAAGGTTTAAATTCAACATTTGCATTCTGACATAAGGAATCATTGTAACTTTTCAGATAATCAATGTGTCTCAAGGTCCAAGTGTTTGTATGGTAGCTGCCAACAGTTTTACAGTGATAATTTAAATGCAGAACTTGTTTATCTTTTCTTCCTTTTTCCACTTTTGCAAATCTTCCGGCAGCCCGAGCAACTCCATACTGATTTAATTACCATTAAGATAATGCATCAGTTTGATTTTTTTTTTCTTTCTTTCAGGTCATCAATGCCATAGAGCAGGACTACCGGCTGCCCCCACCCCCCGACTGCCCCACCCACCTGCACCAGCTGATGTTGGACTGCTGGCAGAAGGACCGCTCGGCACGTCCTCGCTTCACGGACCTAGTCAGCGCTCTGGACAAGCTCATCCGCAACCCTGCGTCATTGAAAATCGTTGCCCAGGAGGGAGCAGGGTGAGAGTGCAGATGCGTTTGGTTGATTGACACGATGAGGTCACAAACAACAGTAAATATGCTGCTTGAGAATGCGCAGAATGTCTATTAGGAGTTCTGACATTCTGGCCAGACAATACTCTCCTAGTGCCCGATCTCATGTACCCCCGTAATGTCCTGCTGGGAGCTGTCGGCCACTTGCTGTGCCCATTTCCCCCTCCTCAGCATTCTGCCTGTCGACTGGTCGCATACAGCAGAGGACACTGACAAGTCCCATTGTTTGTCCCCGTCAGTCACTCAGTCAGATTATATCCCCGTGTGTGAGCTGGAATGTTGCTGCAGGACATATATGTAAGCTCCTCACTGTTGTTTTGGTGACAGAATGTGTGTAAGTCATTCCTTTGTTTCTCCTCTCCGCCCCCCAGGCCGTCCTACAGCCTGCTGGACCAGCGTGCGCCTTTAGCCCTCTCGTCGTGTGCCTCGGTGGGGGAATGGCTGAGGGCCGTCAAGATGGAGCGCTACGAAGACAGCTTCCTGCAGGCGGGCTTCAACTCCGTGGACCAGCTGGCCGAGATCACCACACAGTCAGTTCCTATTGCCAGTTTTCTTATCTGAACTGATAATAATCCCTGGAGGAGCATTTTCACTTTTCAACTCACACCTCCACGCCCACAAGTTTGGAGAGCTAGCCTGACTTTTGGTAGTGACGGTAATTTAGGCAGCTGCCCAATTTACTACAGTTGTGACCAAGTTCATTTTCAAGTTAGGTATGAAAGACTATAGCTGCTTTCAGACATGTTGAAGTCATTCAAGACATTTTCCTAAACTTCTCCGGGTATGGGAGAATGCAAATGTCCGCAGATGATGCTCATTTTCAGGAACTTTTCCTGCCCCCAGCCCCCTATTAAAATTTTTGAAAAAATGTCTGATTGAGCCCCTGTAAGAATACAGCAGGAAAATTTCCGGAAGATTGAATGTTCCAGAAATGTGAACACGTCCGAATCGGACAATCTCCTGCTGCGTTCTTCATATGTGAAGGGCAAACACAATCATATCTTTCATTTCTTTATATTCTTCCTGCCTAATTTGTGATCCCCCCCCCCCCCCTTTCGTCTTTGTTCAGGGATCTCCTGCACATGGGAGTGACTTTGGCCGGACACCAGAGGAAAATCCTTTCCAGCATCCAGACTATGACCTTTCGAAACAAGAGCACTGCAACTGTGACCTTCTAGCGCACCGCTCACTCGCCTGGGCATGAACACCAGCAACACAGGTGCAGCCATGTACCGAGAGCACTCCGGATCCTCTCCCGTGACCCACTTTGAACACAGACTCCAAGAGAGATTGGCAGAATTTATTCATGACCAGGATGAAAAAGAGATTAAAAAAAAATAAAAAATAGCAGCAGCTAAGGATGACTTTCCCCTGAGGATGAAAGAGTCGTCTGGAGGCTGGCGAGTCCCTGTCACCCACAGTGACCGGGGGCGGAAGCTGACTCTTACTCATTTTTACAGTTTGTGGTCGTGTTTTTATACCAGAGATTAGAGGGACCAAGAGAAGAGACAGATCCGTGCTTACAAAGTGTCTGTAGAATCACGTCATTTTAAAAACTGGCAGTTGACGGGTCGTTGACCCAATAGAACATTGCTTCGCCAAAGGAGACTCAAAGAAATGCCAGTGACAATTCGAGGAATCACTTTTCATATTTGTTCTGTAATTATAAATGAGAACTTCTTTTACTCTGGGTGTCTTGTATTTAACCCATCCGGATTACATTATTACATAAGCACAGACTGAACATCTTAACTGTTGGATTATACCCCCCCCCCCCCCCCCCCTTTTGATTTCAACATTACCTCTCCCCTTTGCTCAGGTGCGATGTGTAATGCAGATTCATGGAGAGAGCTGAAGTCCTCTCATCTTCCTTCACCAGCCCACCAACATGTGAAAAGAGACACAGACATATCAGCACTTTTGTCATTTCAGAGTTCACTGTGATCTCAAGTAGCTCCATGTGTCTCTCGGGGGTGTGGTTGGTTGTTTCCACTGCCCGTGACTCTGCTGGCACCTCACATTTATTATAACCGGACTGAACAAGGACCAAGTGGACTCAGAAACCAGAGAACACTGTCGAATTGGTTTTCTTCTTAGAAAGTTACCTGGCCTCAAACACGTTTTTTTCTTGATGTAACTACTGCAAGTTTTCTTCCAGTGCCATTCAAGTCATCTTCGTGTACTTAAGAAAATGCCAATTTTAAAAAGCAGAAATCTCTCGTGGGTGATTGCGTTCAGTCTTGTTTAAATGTACCATCATTTGGTTACTTTGACATTTTGAATCGGGTCTTTGTTGTGTCGTCGGGCAAAATGTCTGTGCGCTTGCTCAGCTAGCTGAACAAAAAAAAAGGTTTCTTAACATCTAGAAGGGCAAACATTTCACACAGCTAACAGGATAGCTTGTTGTCAGCAGTATCCATTGGTTTCCGGGTGGAATGCTAACAACACTGCCGAGCTCCTGTTTGATTAGCGGAGCGGCCCCCTCCTCTAGTGTTATTACATGCGCTTGTTGAAGAAGAAGAAGAATGGACTGGAGTTCAAAATGTCAAAGTATTTCTCAGAGACTTTGGATCTCTTGAAGGATAATACCAGCCTTTCTGACATTCGGGTCATGTGTGGGTCTTATTTTCCCCTGGCGGCTCACAGACCTGCAGTGAATCAGGAAAATGGAGCTTAAACAGCCACTAAAAGAGCCACTTTGGATACAAAAAGCATAGAATCCCGTTTCCTCTCTGTGGCACAGTGAATTTATTTTCTTTATGTTCCGTGTCATGTAGTGTTTTATGGTTGATTGTTACAGCTGACGATCTAATTTCACCTATTTAGTTTTCCTAATCGCTCCTTGGATGCCTACGTTGCCATTCTATCATCATCATGTGGAAGAATGGTTTCAAAAAGTGCAATTTGCACACATTTACAGTCCAATCAAATGTGATGAATAACATAATCCAAATCCCCTTAATACACACCAAAGGTTTTGTGACGGTAAAGACTGCACGCGAAGTTTAAGTGATTGTGCCGCCACTTGAAAAAAGTCCAAAAAGACCAAATGTGGTCAAAATATGTGATACCAAAATCATCCATCCTCTTTTACAACACAAATTCATGCAAGGCCTCAATCAGAAACCCTGGTATGTCGTGCAAGAGTCTTGAGTCGTCTTGAGAGATTCTTCCAAGGATTGTGGGAACAGCGGGTTTTCATATTGAAGACCTTAGTATAAGACTTTGAAATGATGAATAGATAAAAGTATGTTTTGATTACCATCCTGTGTGTAGGCTAATCTGTATTCAGTATTCATAATAAAGATGCACAGCAGTGTTTTACCAACAACGACTCATTCTTCAGATCATTTAAAAGCCTTTGTAGATATTCAGTCTCAACTCAATTCTTACTTCAAGTGGACCAACAACAACAACAAAAAAAGCACAAATATATGTCAACATGAGATATTGTATGAATGTCATAGGAATTCAACCATGTGACCTGACTGTGTGATCTGTCCCTGTTACTCCAGTGCCCCCTGTCCTGAATCACTGAGCCGCTCCACCATTACAAGACACACTGATGCTTCTGGATTTCCTCAAAACCTTCTTATCTGATAGAGATTTATATCAGTGCTCACAGGTGTCCCCCCCCCACCCCACAGTAGTTCAATCTTGATCATCCTTTAGTTGCTATCTGATGTTATCTGATCTGTCAGAGATCATAGGAGAAATGTGGAAGTAAAACATCTCACAAGATTTTTTTCTTCTTTTTCTGTCTTAGTGGCTTTTGTCACAAACACGCCACTCATCTATCCCGTCGCCCCCATTTTAAAGAACGTGAGGGGAAACGGGAGACGGCGAGGGCAAGAATTTTCGGAGTCTCACTCCGCTTATGTTTCCTGGCTTTGCTATCTCGCAGCGTTTCCTCCTCCTGCCTCCTGATGCTCCTGTGAGCCCTTTTTTTCACCCCCGAGGGCTCGAGAGCTTGTCCTCTCCTATGTTTCCCTTCCTGGTCCTCAGCCCTTTTAATCATGAAGAGATGTTCTTTTCTTCTCCTCTGCCTCGGGCTGGGAGCAGCTTATAGCGCAGCATAAGCTTTAAACTCTGCGCGCACACACACACACACACACACACACACACACACACACACACACACGTGCACTTCCTTTCTCTCTCCTCGTATCTCCAAAGCTACTTTAACCAGACGAAGCAGCCAGGGCTTCAAGTACGTGTTTAGATTCATTGGTTGATGTACTTTGATTATCTACTGACTCATTACTCTTGTTCTGTTGCGCTCGTGTGGTCCACAAGGAACAGACGAGGGGAGCTTCCATGTTGTGGAGATAAAAAAAAACAAAAAAAATGATGACAACAACTGTTCTTCTAAGCACATTTGGTTTTTAACTTCACAGTGTGTTTTGGTGTGTATGAATCTCTTTTCTGGGTGGTTCGGTGGTTGAAAGAGAGAGGTGGGCATTCATCTCTTCATCTCTGGTCTCTACATCTGCCCGTGCTCTGCGTGACCCCTGACCCCCGCCGTATAGTACAAATCTAGGCTCAGCTTTGTCCGCCCGTCTGAATGGCCATTCATTAGGGCTGCTGTCGAGCAGAGAGTGGACCAGGCCCCGCCAGGTTTCGGCTTTTGGTGGATTGTGTCTTTCCGCTCGCATTCCTGCGTTCATTCAAGTGTGGAGAGCGGGTGTGTGTGGGTGTGTGTGGGTGGATGGGGGTTAACCAGTGGGACAGGTACATGTGTGTTTGAAAACAAGGGGGGCGGGGGGGGATACGGTCTGAAATGGTTTCACAGTATCTGGAGCGGTAAACGCAGCAGAACGTCAAAGTGTGATCCTGCATCGAATGTGTATTATTAACGCGGGCTCCAGCAGCAGTGTTGCGCTCCCATAAATTTGGGTGAATCACAAGAGACCCATTTAAAAAGGCGAATGGTCAAATTCAGAACAGCTGAGGCCAAGGTCTGGCATTTTAGCTCCTGCTATATGGGTCAAACTCCAAAAAGACTGGATGATGCAACTCCATGACATCTTTCATTAGACACGGCCTTCCTTCTGAATCCCCACCTCTCCAGTCCACGTCTCCATTTTGTGATGCAGGTTATCTGACAGAAGAAAAACTTGTCTTAACTTGTTAACTTTAAGTTGAAAAAAACTTTAAGTGTGTGTTACCAATTGAAGTATTCTTTCATTTTTTCAAAGTTGGTAAACAATTTTCTTTTTTGTTGACAATTTTGATCGAGATTTATTTTATTCACAGGTGAAAGGTACGGTGTCCGTGTGCTGCAATAGAAGTGCTTTTCAGACGGTTGAGTGGCGCCTGAAACCCCTCCCCCCTCGCGTGTCTGATGTCGAAATTGAGTCCGACAAATAATGTTCAGATGTGAGAAAATGAGCAGGGTTCTCTCTCTGTCTCTCTCTCTCGGAGGGAAACACCATGAATATGAACTTTCAGAAAGGTGTGGGCCACTATCACCGTACCTGGATTTGGAGCGTGACCATAAGGAACAGCTAAGAAATGAGTTGCTAACTAGAAAATGTGAGTAAATGTAAATAAATTTTAAATGAAAATAGCACATTTGGAAAAAAATAAGTAGATTCCACTTAAAAGTACACATTTTAAACACTTAAAACACGCTTAACAATGACAAGAGTAATACTAAAATTACGTTTTTTAAATCACGTCCTTTATAGGAAGATCTATAGGAAGATCCTGCTTGATCTACGCGAAAAGTTGATGCAAGAAGTTGACTCAAAATTAGAAAAAAGTAGCAGGAGAACTTTGTGGTCCGAGGCCATACCAACCAGTGTCCTTGTGACAAGTCAGCTGATGTGTAAACTTGGTGGAATTCCCCTTTAACATGTAAAAAGTTGACCCCCCCCCCCCCCGCCTGAAACCTCAGACTGATTTAATTCTGCTTCCTGAATCCGCAGAATGGCTTTGATTTTTCCTCGGCAGCAGTAACGCTTGAAGAAGGGAAAGTTAGATCTGAGATTGTTGCTCCTGTGCCACTCCCCCTCCGCTTCAGGGGCCAGATTTGCTGGCGGAGACGACTTGCAGACAATTTGATGGAAATGGCCCAGTATTTCGGAGCGAATCAACCCGGCAGCCAGCTGAGATTATTTTTCAGCTGTGTACGCGGCGTGATGCTGTTGAAAGATAGGAGGACACATTGCAGCTTCCACTCTGTTTCATATTAAATCGGAGCGATGGGAAAGTTGTCGCTCCCCGCTGCTCTGCAGTCTATCTGTTGACTTTGCAGGAGCTGGTGACGGGCCATCGCTGTAAATAAGACTCTGTTCTTAGCTGACCCACCTGATCAAATAAAGGGCGAGAGATTGTCATTATACTCTCATGCTGCAGTGCAGTTTGCTGTGGAATTAGTTTTGGACTTTTCATCATGAACCTAATCCAGTTAATCAATGTAATCCCTCAGATGCCAGGCCCCTGCTGTCCCATATTATGGTTATTTTATTATACGTTGCCACAGGGTGTTCAAATGTGAGTATTTTATCCACTCCCTGGCTGTTACCCCCCAAATAGATGTCGTTTTGGATAATTTCCAATTTTTTTATCATTATTTGAAAATGTCTGCATCACAAATGTAGAATAAATTAGGCCCTATAGCTACAGATCCACGTTCCGCCTGCTCCTTTGTGCGTCTGTTGGCTCAAAAAAATGGATCATTCGCAAATTGCCGAATAGTTCTTCCGACATATGTCATGACTCCAAAACAGCCATAAGTCCACGTCTCCTTCATTAGGCTTCAAAGAACATATCGTGTTTTCGATAAAGGAGTTAGTGGAATAGAAGAATGTGGATATGAACATTAACACCTCCAGGATGAGCGACTGACCCTACTCCAAAGGTACTTGCAGGTTCCTGCTCTGTCTCGGCTTTCAACACACACACACACACACACACATGCACACGCACACACACATGCACACGCACACACGCGTGCACAGCAGCCATCCATCTACCCTGTGGCACCCTTTTGTTTTCCACTCTGCTAAGATGTGCTCGTTGCCTTCTGTGAGGAAATGAAAGGAGTGTGACCTTCTCACTCCTTATCCTCTCCGTGTGAATCACCCCGGATTCTGAAACTCAATCCACATGCGTCAAGGACCACTATGCTGGAGGGGAATTAGACGTATAGCAGAAAACTATCAAATTGCTCTAAAAGCCCAAAGAAGAAGTAGAGAGCCTTTGTATGACAAGAAGGGATTTGTCAATGTGTGTGTGCCTGAAGTAGAAGAAAGAAGCCATGATGAGAGATGGCCAACACGGTGTTAAAGATGTTCCTGATCAGCGTGATTGATCGCCGTTTTTGGACTCGGGTTATCAAACTCAGATTGATGAGTTTACTCTGCAGTGTTGTGCTTAACCTCTCTCGCATGCCTCACCTCCAGGCTCTAACTCAAACCAACTCCGGCTCCCCCCTGAACCCAGCGAGTATAAATCTTTAACATCAGCTGGAAAATGTGCATCCACCAAAAAGTCATCTGGTCCCAAACTGCAGGAGACAGAGTCTCTTCATGCAGACCACCAGGCATTTCTGAGTTTTCGCTTGAACCAGATAAAGTTTGTAGAACTTTCAAGATTTGGAGAAACTACCCCCCCCCGAAAAACTTTAAAACACCTCAGGTTTGTTTTTTTTCCCTGTTCCACAGCAAAGCCCTCAGCTTTGTCTGTTTTTCACGATTACAGCACAAAGTCTAGTCCTTTGTATTTGCATTTTGGTTATGGCTGTTTACTTTTGGGCTGTTTTCCTGAATTCAAATTATAACTATGACTTGGCAACTAGAGAGCAAAGAGCAAAATGCAAAGAGCCTTACTTTTTGAGTTGCAGCGGTGCACACACACACACACACACACACGTCCATTGTTCGCCTGTGGCCCCACAACCTGCCAGCTTTGGATAAATGACACTCTATCAGAACGGTTGATTATACTGTAAAAACATGACCACTCACGTTTACGACTGACCCCATGAACAAACTGTGTTTTTTGGGCTCACACAGTGACACTGCAGGGCAGTCGGGGAGTGTGTGTGTGTGTGTGTGTGTGTGTGTGTGTGTGTGTGCGTGCGTGCGTGCGTGTGTGTGTGTGTGTGTGTGTGTGTGTCTTTGTAGGTCCCTGCACCTTTGTTCACTATGCGCAGAGTCCACTTAGAAATCTGAGGAAGCGGCATATGGTTATGATTTAACCATCATCTGGACGCAATACAACAAGGTTTCACAAAGTATGATGTGTGTGTGTGTGTGTGTGTGTGTGTGTGTGTGTGCGCGTCTGTGTGTGTTGAGTAGCAGTAATGTTATTGGATTATAGAAATAAAATAACTGTAATCAATGCCGGACACTGGCTCTGATTTAACACGGCTCATGTGCAACAATATGTGAGGCAAAGTCCACCACCATCACCCCTCTTCAAATATAAAACACACGCAGAGTAGGAGGACCGCCCCCCCCCACCCTCGAAAAAGATTGAATAAATAAATAAATAGAGGGATTGACATAATTTACTGTGTCACGTGCTCCCTCTAGTGTGCAGAATGTGTAGCCTTGTTTATTCTGATGGCGAGTGAAAATCCCCTTCACTTCACTATTATTTATTTATGTTTTACATACATGACATCATGTGTGCTACAGAGCAGAACTTGGCAGCATGTTATGAATGCTCCTGCTGCATCTCAGACCTGGACGTTGACTGATGTGTAAGTTGAGCTGTGCATGCAGCCTCTCAGGATTAAAAAAAAAAAAATGTTATCCCCCGAGCCACCAGTCCAACTTTCAGAAAACCTGCTGTCTGAATCGATATCGACGCGTCGCGCGCCTTCTTTCCAATGCCCTGATATTGTTGGCGCCTGCTTCAGACCGTGCACACACTGTTCCCTGCAAAAACACTTGAGCACGTCGTGCAGCCCTGCGCCATTTGCCTTCGTGTCTGGCCTGACAAGAACCAGGCAGAGTCGTCGAGCAGAGGAGGCGGCATGAGTGAACTGATGTGGACCTGAGATGAGGGACTGCAGGGCAGAGCTCATCTGGAGTATTTACAAGTTCTGTCAAGCACACGACTGATCCACAATCCATTAGCTCCGCGCGCATCTCTGCATAGAGGAGGTTCGTGCTGACGGACGGGGCGTGCAGCGGCATTTGGAAACATATCGACGACAGTGTCTGTCTCCTTGACACATCACGGGGAGGGGTCGTCTCAAAATGTAGCTGTCCGTGACTTCGAATGGACGAGTCGACTGTCAGGCGCCCTCCTCTTCTACTGCGCGACTGTGTCGCCCCCTGCGGGCGATATTGGGGTACTGCACCCCGAAGGAAAAGCAGTCATTTTTTGCTTGGCCGGCCACAGATGGAGGTTCAAGATGGAGTGCGTGCAAACACACACACACACACACACACACACACGCACACACCCACACACACACACGCACACACACACACACACACACACACCTTGTTCTTCTATCTTAGTAAGGACAGTCATTGGCATAATGCATTCCCTATTGCCCATTATCCTAACTGTAACCATGACAAATGAATGCCTCACCCAACCCTTACCCTAACATAAACCCTAATTCTAACCCTAACATTAACATCCAAGTCTGGACCCTCAACAAGCCCTTTGGAGATGTGTCAGAAAGTGACTTTTTCGCCCTGAAGTGGAAAATCTTGGCATTTTGATCAGCGCCATCTTGTTTGTTTTTTTAACCTGAAGTAGGAGCAGGGTGGTGGGTCTGACTGAGAGCTCGTCCACTACACCTGCCACCACTCACCAATTGGACGATACTAGCTGTCAATCATGCTGTATCCACGCCTCAATGCATATCGTGCTTTATCATCTATTTTACTCTATATGGGACCATGATTAAAAAAGAATTAACATAGAATCATTTTCTAATAGACTCCTATAGAAAATGACTTCTTTTCGCAACCAGCGAAGTCGCCCTCTGCTGGTCATTCCAGAGAATACAGGCTACAGGCACTTCTGCATTGGCTTCATTTTGTAGACCTGATGACTACGTCCATTTTTAAACACAGTCTCTGGCTGTTACTCAAAATGTTCCTCACAAAGATATATGTACAAGTACACACACACGCACACACAGAGTAAAATGTTCACTCATTTAACTTCTTCCAGACATTTGATTTCAGTCTGTATTTACACACACACACACACACACACACACACACACACACACACACACACACACACACACACACACATCAACCATAGTGATGTTACATTATTAGACACATTCATCTTTCAACAGTGATTTATCTGCAGGTTTGGTAGTCAGTCAAATTATGTGTTCCTTCCAGCATTATAAAAAAAAAATATATATACTGTATATGTTTGTGTGTGTGTGTGTGCGTTGCTCCTAAGAGCATAGACAAACAGAGTCGGTGTATTTTGTTGTTTTACTTGGAGGACTTGAATCATTTTTCATGCAGCCCCTTTGCGTGATTTGCCACCCTGACTTTTACACACTGCTCCTTCGCCTCCTGCTCTCACCGTTGCAGTAAAATAAATCTGACGTTGCTCATTGCAGCAGTGTATAAAGGTGCTAGTGGTTGAGTAACACTGAACCTGGCAAGGATCCTGAACAGTGAATGCCTAACTTTTGATTTGGAAAAAAAAAAAATTCCACTGTTTTTTTGTTCTGTTTTTGTTTTGCCACACATTTGAGGGGGTAAAAAAAAAGAAGCCTCCATCAGCAGTTACCCCCCACCACCACCCCCCCATCATCACTGTACAATATGTGCACTGTGGTAAAAAATAGCAGAGCTCCATCTTTTTTCTGTACTCCATACTCCTCACTATACCTTTACAGTATGCTGTTTGCACGGTTATGCAACAGATTACTAAAAACAAACACCCCTGTTCCAGCCCAGATATCTGACAGTTATGCAACGTGGAGACCATGGATCACTCCTCAGAAATGAAGGCATATATTTTTCTGTCCACTACTTCTTTATCCTACCGCACATCATCATAATAGTCCCACTACTTAGAACTGCTGGTTTCCAGCATGCATCCAGCCTCTGGCCTGGATGCAATGTATACACTGAAGATCAGGACTGACCTCCACCAGCTGCCCGTGTGACTGTTGTCACTCGAAAGAGAGCGATTATAGCTGCAACTTAATCCCAGATGATCTGTGCCTCTAAAAGCCACTGCAGCGGAGGCAGGAAGGAGATTCCCGGCCGCCATGACAGCTGAAAGATGGAAAGAACAGAGAGACAGTTATACAGATGCATGAATGGATTCTCAGACAGTCAATGAGCCTGACCTTTGCGTGCTGGATCCATTCATCCAACAAGTCATTGATAGATTCTTAATCCTATGTATTCCACCTTTAACCCTAGCGTGTGTTACACGTGACGGCGTGTGAGAAAATGTTTCCACCGACTTCAAAATATGAATAACGACCCAATTGGATTGTTTCTCGTTTCTCTTCAAATTCATTTTTTGGCCTCCAGTATTGGATCTTAAAGCTTAGACTCGACAGTTATGAAGGTGGATGACTTTGCATATACGGTTGAAAAGAGAAGCTTTCCTCTCCATCAGCATCATCATAATTTTTTCTGAGCTGCAACCTCCTGTGTTTCCATACAGCTTCTATCCATCTGTCTTTACCTCATCTCCTTCAAATTCACCAGTAGTAAGAGATATTTTTAGATTCCCCCTCCAGTTGAAAGGGGTTCACACGTTCTGTGCCTCCTCGGGGCGCAGGGGGTTTGGCCCAGCAGCAACACTCAGCCGCGGGGAGGATGCCACTCGCTCCTTGTTGGACCCAACAGAAGCTGGAAGGCAGTGGGCGTGTTGGTTATGATGACATTGCTGCTGAAGATGAGCTCATCGGTTGTACATGAAGGTCGGGGGAAAATAACAACAACCCGTTACTGCTCAGTGTCAGCATAAAGGGTCCGAGAGCTGAACTCTCACAGCCGCCACTGATTCAGATTATATGGCAGCCACAGAAGAACAGATACTTCATCCGAGCACTCGCTCTCTCTTAATCTCAACAAATGTAAGCTTCAACACAAATCCCTCACTGTCCCTCCTTTGCGAGATAAAGAGAGAAAGATGCTGATTGCTTTTCCCATTCATTTTGACTCAAAGCGGCACCTCACATCAGCAGGAGTCATCGTTTGGGTGTTGCTGCTGTCATGTTAGGACGGGCTTTGTTTTATTTTGGATCGAGACTCCACAAAGGAGCAATCAAGACCTTTTGATATTTTACTGGTGCTTCAGATTCTCGTTTCCCTGCGGTTTTGATGTCTGACATCCTTGGGCCGGATGCTTCAAATCCTCGCAAAATCTCTATCAAAATAGCTCTGCCTTGTTGTTTTGTTTCTAACTCAGGAGCTCCATTCACCTGAAGTAGACGTAGCAGGTGAAACCGAGCAGAGGAGGAGATTTTCATCAGTTCCTGCACTTGATTCCAGGAAACGATGTTCGCCAGCCGTGGTGGCAGTGGAGGAGGGAAGGGAGGGAAATACTCCGTGGAGGACCTCTATGGCATCAGCAAGAAGCCCAAGGCGTCGTCCTCCTCGGGGAGCATCGTGGCCAAGTCTGGGGCCCGGAGCAGCAAGACCTCGGAGCCGAGGACCGAGTCCGAGGCCCTGGCTTCACAGATCCTGGAGGCGGCTCACAGGCTGGTGGAGCGACGGCGACTGGAGCTCTACCTGAGAGAATGTGGCCTCTCGCTGGCCGAGTGCGAGGCTGAACGCTCTGCAATGACCTACAGGTGAGAGGGCAGGAGGCAGACGGAGGTGGGGAAAGAGAGCAAGAGATGAGGTGTGGGATGTTTGAAGGGCAAGTGCATGTGAAATCATGATAGTGAAACCCTGCAGACTTTATTCTGTAGACAGTTTGAATATCACAGCTTCTAAAAAGGAGAAGTCGCAGGATTAACTTAACATTTACAGTAGGTTTTGCAGAGAGTCAGAGCGAGAATGTCAGAACGTCCTGAGCACTCAGCCGTTTTTAATAATCTATTTGAATAACAGGATTAATATTTTTCCAATATATCACTAATGCATGAGAACAGTTGAGCGTTTCAAGAGGACGGCAATTGAAGGCAGCGAGGAGAGACGGTCCTTTTTTTTTTTCTTTCTTTTTTTTCCACCAGTGACCTAGAAACAAACATCAGGCGTCTGATGAGATTTCAAAGCACAGCAGCGCTGAGTGAATGCGGCCGGACTGCACACACATCTGGCTGTTCCGGATCACCAATGTTGATGCCAAATGCAGCAACTTAAACGGGACTTGTACATCAACCATTGTCTATTTCCGACCTTGGGAAGACGTGGCCCACATCAGTGAGTGGGGCAGAGGTTCGGGGTTTAACAGCAGGGGACAGACGGTCGGTCGTCACAGTGCTTCAGTTTGAAAGTTACTTGTTTTGCTGTTTTGGGATGAAAACCACGAAAAAGCCATGAGTCAATTTTTGCTCAAAAATGTTTTTGGAAGTAGGACATTAATAA